>NC_135842.1:12892500-12962500 GCF_029677425.1 Wolffia australiana
TAATGAAGAATAACCTTCGTTGACCGACAGCCTACATACAATGGGACCCACAAAGTCACCATCTTTAAGTTTGACCAAATTTTTGGTTTCGAATTTGTTCGCCAATTTTAAATCGCAGTCCCAACTTCCTAGACGGCTGACATCAGCATAATTTTTCTCACCGTCAGCGTTGACCATCGAGAAGATTAATCTTAATCAAGCAAGTGGGGCCCACTACAACCGCCATTTTCAAAGTCAATGCTGACTAAACATCCAATTCAATGGGACCCACATGCCAGCACTGAACCTCAAAGTTTGACCAAAATTTTCGGCATGAATATTTGCTAAAATTTTGCCTAAAGATTGAAAAAAAAGTTTTAAAAAAGGAATTGTCCGAGTCAGCAGGGTTATCACCAGGCACTATGGTCATCGCGAGTGTTGATGTTTTCGGTCAACGATGATCTCGCTCTTTGGTCAACCCTTCCTTGGGGAAGATTCCAGAACCCGTCCGCATGATAGTAGAAGAAGTAGAACGGCACTAGAGAGATGAGGAATATCCCGGCTAGCAACATATATATCTGCCACTCTGCGAATGGAAAGCGACTATGAGTGAGAAAGAGGAAGCAGAGGGTTAGAGAGATAGATAGCGAAAGGACTGAAGAGAGAGAGAGAGAGAGGGAAAATGGCAGGAGAGAGGAAGAAGGTGGAAAAAGATGATGGGAAGAGAGAGAGATGGGAACACAGATGATGAAGAAATTGAGAAAGGAGGGAAAGGACAAAGATGCAGTGAAGAGAGAGAGAGATGAGAACAAAGATGATGAAGAAATTGAGAAGAAGGGAATGGATTATTGGAGGCCGGTTGAAGGGAGGGAGAGAGAAAGAGAGAGAGAGATTAAAAACGAAAAGAGTGACAAAAAATGATGATGAGAGGAGAGAGAGATAGTTAGGCGTAGGAAATGACTGCCGAAAATGATGTAGCCCAGAAGGAAAATATTTAAGCATGAATTAAGGCATAGACATAAAAAAGAGGCAAGGATGATGAAGAGATATATGTATTTTTTAATTTTTTTTTAGGATGATGAAGAGATATAGAACACAATAAGAATATAGATCTGAAGAGAGAGAAAGGAAGTGATAGAGAGATTAGAGAGGCATATAAAAATGCAGATGGGTAGAGAGAGAAAGACCTTTCCAATCAGCTGGCACATCAAGCTTGGTAAGATTCGCACCCCATTGATTTGAAGTCGAAAGCAAAACCCTGCACAGATTTAAAAAATTATGTGCGACGGTAATAGAAATATGAGACAAGGAATAAATAATTCCAATCAATGACTAGTTCCATATTTAGTTTCTTAGCACGAGAAAAATTTAACTCAACCTTTCGGAAGGGCAAAAGTCAATGGCCGAGATGCGAGATCCAAGATGAAGCTTCTTGCTCCAATGGCAGACAGCCATCCTACTCACCTCAACCACGCATATATCCCCATCGTTGCTACCTCTGCATCAACCAATTTCCAAAAATTAATCCGATCTGAAGATAATATTCACTGAAAAAATAGAATTTACTAACTTTGATGATGTTCCAAGAGTTTCTATATTATCTTCAGATAAAATTCTTTCAGATAAAATTCGATGCATTTCTCATTAGAATATTTGGTAACTTGCTGATGTAAGACTTGAGAATCAAAAACAGAAAAAGAAAGTAACTGACTTGGATAAATTTCCTAAAATAGCCATTGGAGAGACAGAAATAAATACTTTATATTATCACAATTTTTATCTTTTGGGTGCACTTTAATTATTTATAAAAATTTATTTTTTATTTTTCTCCGTAAATAGTTCATTTAAGTAAAAGACATAATTAAGCAGAAGAGCTCAGAAAAAAGGGTCCAACCATAATTTAACACAATTGAGGACTTACAAAGCAAAATATTTTCCATCCAGACTGATCGAAAGGGAGGAGATAGGCTTTCCAAGCAGCCTCTTGAATCCTAACTTTTGCCAATTGCTAATATCCCAAACAGTAGTGAGGATCATATCACCTAATTTAATTAAAATATTCCAAAAATTAGATTCATTCTTTCACGTTATTCAATAAGTAAAATATAAAACCTTTCTTAACAGTGCAAAATAGGAACGGTTTTCGCCCATCTCTTGAAAAACGACAGCATTCAAATTTTTCATCCTGTTCGACAGAAAGTGAATAAAAGATTCAATTCATCAGAAAAAAGAGACAGAGAGAGAGTTAACGTATGCTCTCTCACATGATACTTACAGAATTTCGGGTGAGCGGTGTCACAGGAGTGCCATCACTAGTCTTCCATATTCTTGCCGCACCGTCAGTAGATGTTGTGCATAAAAACTCAGAATCCAAGCTGAAAATCCAGAATGACGTTAATAGAAGCTTTGAAACTTAATTTAAAATAAAAAATGGAAGAAAATGTTTATGCAGACCACACAAATATTAACTTATAAAAGAGTTTAGAGGTTAGGAGATTAATCTAGCCTCAGAAGCTTCCGTTGATTGTATTGAAACTAAAATTTTAACATTGGTCTCTCTTGGTTGTGTGGACGCGGCTAAAGTTAATCAATATACATATTTAATAGAGATAAATTATTTGGGGAAGTATTTTATGCATTTGAATTAAATATTGTGAGATTAATGTTCTACAGTATTGGAGTAAAATGTTCTATAATTGGTGCCTATAATATTTTTTAATTAACCAAGAAAAAAGGTAATAAGTCATTATGTTCGCTGGAATTCATTACTATAAATAACGCACATCTGAGGATACTATAGCGAGAAAAAATAAAATAAGTAAAAACAATAAACTATTATTTTTTTCTATATAATTGTGGCCACCAATTATATGAAAATAATTGAAAATATCGAAATTCAAATTTTCAATTTTTTTAAGGATTTCAAGACATGAAATGAAACCTGCTTAATCAAGTTATTTTCACATCGTAATATTCAAATCAAGAAAATATAAGGTAAAAAATAAAAAAGCGTCTTGCCTGATATCCATGTCCCTGAATGATTTATGAGCTTTTGGTTCACTCAGAATAACACCGAGACTTGGCCAGTCGAAAATTCTAAGCTGTCCGTCCTGAACAGAAAACAATATTAGAATCAACTTTATTAGAAATCAACTGGAACCTTAAAACGTATCCCTCAGAGAAGCGATCAGCAAGACATATTTGAGTAATTATCACATTAGTATCTAACTCAGTGAAACGAACATGCTCATAGTTTATACCTCTGCTCCACAAGCAAATTTTAAGCCATCAGTGCTAAAGGCCAAGCACTTCTGAGGACCAGCGACCTCAAGCGGGCTTAGTTCCTTGGGAACCAACTTCACAGAGGAGTCGCGATCCTCTAGTCCAAACAATCTGAGAAATAAAAAAATATATATTGTTTTTGTTTCTCAATGAACCATCAAAAAACCCAGAACTATAAATAAAAATAAATTTGATAGAGTCCATTATTGATCGTAAAAAAGAGGTTGTCACATTATCCCTGACCACGAGAGTGATGATTATAGTCTAATAGCAAGATTCAATGGAGAAGGGATTAATTTCTCTCTCTATATGTATCCATATCTCTTTCTTTCTCTCTCTATCCCTCTCTCTTAGACTCCCACATTATTTTTATTTATAATTATTTTTATTTATATGTATCCCTCTCTCTTAGACTCCCGCATTGCCTCTCTCTCCCTACCTCTCTCTAATTCTCTCACTTTGCCCCTTACTCTCTCCCTCTCTTTTTCTACCTCTCTTATTATCTCACCTTGCCTCTATCTCTCTCTACTTATTTCTTATTCTCTCACTTTGCCTCTCTCTACATCTTTCTCTTATTCTCTCCCTAGGCCTCTATCTCTCTCTACCTCTCTCTTATTCTCTCACTCTGCCTCTATCTCTCTCCCTCTCTCTTATTCTCTCATTATGCATCATTCTCTCCGCCTCTCTCCCTCTCTCTCTTGCCTACCTCCAATCCTCTTTCTCTCTGACTTTCTATCTAATCTCAATCTACATCTCCCTAATTTATTTCTATCTATCTATCTAGCTAGCTAGCTCCCAATTTTTATAATAAACAATAACCCTCGCACTCTAGATCTTCATAGGACTTGAATGATGGAACTTCTTCAAACTAATTCATGGTCTCTGCATCCCGCAAAGGCAAGCATGCCGAACAGAAAATATAAAAATGAATCATGGAAACTAATCCTATTAAGGACAGAAAACTATAACAGGGCCAGGGAGTGAGAACTTACAAGCAGCCCGTGGTCGTAGAGCAAACGAATTCTTCACCGCTGGGGTGCACTGCAATGCTCAGCGGAACCCCTTCAATCACAATATTGTCCTACATAAACAACCAATCGATAAAGCAGTGAATAAATTAAAATTCTGTATTAGCAGAGAAAACAAAATAATACCAGAATAACCGATCATTAACGCAGTGAATGATTAAAAAACAGGATTAGTAGATAAAAACGTAACAATTACCATTGACCACAAAATCGTCCTACACGAACAACTAATTATTGGTCAATTGAATGGATTAGAAAACAGGATAAGCAGACTGAAAATGAAACAATTACCATCGATCACTGTATCATCCTACATAAACAATCAATCATGAATGCAGAGACTGGTTAAAAACCAGGACTACAGAGAAAACGAAACAATTACTATCAATCACAATAACTTATTACTCGAATATCTAACTGTTGGACCGAGCCCAGCAACCATTAACTCTTTCTCTCTTTTTTCTTTCTCTGTCTCTCTCTACGGCCTAAGTGTAGGTGGGCCACAAGCCTATAAGTGGCCCACCAAGAGGCCTCCCCCTCTTTCTCTCTCTTTCTCCCTCTCTTTCTCTGTTTTATTCTGAGCGCAGGACTGTCCCACGTGGGACCTTATTTTAAAGAACCTCCCACGTGGGAGGTCACTTAAAATCTTCCCACGTGGGAGATTGTAAAGGGGCCCCTTTAAAGGGGCCCCAAACCCTAGCCGCTTTAGTATGACATTTTCTCCTTTCTTTTGTTCCAAAAAGCGCCGCCTGAGGCTGGAGCTCTTCCTCCCTTCTCCTCTTCCTCCATTCCTCCCAGTTTGCTCTCTCTCTGCTCCCTTTGGCTGCCTCTTTCTGACATGGTATCAATAATGCAGCGGCTGATTAGAAAAAAAGGATTAGTAGAGAAAACGAAACAATTAAAACCATCACTATCTTATCCTACAAAAACAACGAACCATGAATGCAGAGATTGATTAAAAACCAGGATTAGCATAGAAAACGAAACAATTGTCATCAATCACAATAACTTCTTACAATGATAAATAATCATTAATGCAATGACTGATTAGAAAACAGGATTCGCAAGGAGAACTAAAAAATTACCCCCGATCACCATATAATCCTACCTAAAGGAGCAATCATGAATTCAGCGAATGATTGTAAACCAGGATTAGCAGAGAAAACGATCACAATCATTAATGCAATGACTGAATTATAAAACAGGATTAGCAGAGAAAACCGAAACAAATACCATCAATCACAATATCTTCCTAATCATTAATGCAATGACTGAATTAAAAAACAGGATTAGCAGAAAAAACGAAACAACTACCATCGATCACAATATCTTCCTAATCATTAATGCAATGACTGAATTATAAAACAGGATTAGCAGAGAAAACGAAACAATTACCATCGATCACAATATCTTCATAATCATTAATGCAATGGCTGAATAAGAAAACAGGATTAGCAGAAAAGACCGAAACAAATACCATCAATCACGATATCTTCCTAATCATTAATGCAATGACTGAATTAGAAAACAGGATTAGCAGAAAAAACGAAACAAATACCATCGATCACAATCTCATCCTACAAAAACAGCCACGCATGAATGCAGAGGATGATTGTAAAGCCGGATTCGAAGAGAAAACAAAACAAATTACCACAGGCGATTCCGAGAGAGATAGAGTCTTCGGCTGAAATGTGAAGATCTCAAGAACAGACGGCGAGGATCGGCCACCATCCCGTCCCATCACCACCAGAGTCCCCCAATCCCGATCCGTTCCGTTCTTCTTCCGGCCGTAGTAGTGCTGCTTCTCCGTCCGACGGTAGATCCACGCGGCGCACTTCACAGATCCTTCCATTTGCGGAAATTCCACTGCGAACGACGAAATTTGACCTCGAAATCGCCTTCAACGACTGAAATTTCTCCCGTAAAATTTCCCGCCAGGAAGAACTAAGATCTTCACACCTGAGACTATATATTGGCGTCGGATAGTTTTCAAAAGTCAATGGACACGTGTCGCAAGCTGATACGATAGATTATTTATTCCAAGTCAACGTATCATGTGGAATATTCCTTAAACTATGCGGATCTTCTCTTGATCTTCTCATTTTTCTAATATAGTGAATATTTAAATATGCCACATGAAAAGGGAGGTCAATATGGTAATTATGGCTACCTGAATGATGATTGTATTGGGTACATCTAGATCGATGTTTTAATAAGTTTAATGTGATTTAGTAATCACTGTATTTATATATGTATACATATGTGTGTGTGTATCTATTGATGGTTATTTATATTTTCCTGCACAAAAACATGTGTTAATTTTTTTTATCAAATCTCCAAGAGAATTTAAGAGATTGCTCCAAAACTGCGACTAATAAAATTTCCTAAGGAGAAAGTTCAAACCTTTACTTTGAAATATACCGTCAAATTAAAGAAACCATTTGATGTTGAAAAAGGAAGTTTGGGAATACAGTTAGCATTTCATGGAGAGTAATATTGCTTTAAGAAAACTCCTGAATTTTGCTAATAATAGATAAACGAATAAATGTCCCACTAGTTTTTATTTTTTCCTAAATGTTCTCGAATTATTCTAGATTTATTTTGCTTAAAATATTTTGAATTTCTAGACATTAGTTTCAAACTTATATGATTTAAATCCAAACTCCATAATATGATCTAGTTAAGCTTAGCAGAAGAAATTGCATATTATGTTCATGTTATCTCTCAAGCCAGCAACAAGCAAAGAAAGAGATAGGCACATTGAGAGTAGAAATTTTGATGTAAACAGACAATGATGAGAATAGATGTGTGGAGGAGCCTCCAATTAGTATCCAATTAAAATGGTAGTCAAGACTATATCCATTAAAAAAGGTATATTCTAGATGATTATTTTGTACTCAGCTACTCCTACAAATAAAAAGTGAGAATAAAACTGAGATGTCAGCAACTGTACGGTATAAAATGGATACAATCATGTAACAACCCAAGTACAAATCCAAGCTAGTATAGTAGTATGAATGCCTTTTTAAATATAATAACCATATAGACTACTATGATATTTTGTCCTGTGTTGTCAACATTCCTTTTATTTGTGTTACTCTATCATTCAGCTACGCGTGATAAGATATAATATGTTCATTCATGGTGATAGGATAGAGAATGCAACAAAGTAGCTGTGAGATTCTGAAGTTACAATTTCTATTGTAAATTTCCCCACAATTATTGTTTCTCTGTGATTAAACTTTGGTTTATTTTTCAGGGCATGGATTTTACCACCGACAAGCTTCGATCTCCCGTCAGGAAATGGCAAACACTAATTGAAGCTCAATTAGATGTCAAAACCATAGACAGCTACGCACTGAGAATATTCTCCAAGAGACGGCCTAACCAGGTCAAGCGTACATGCTGTGCCCAGTCTAGACAGATCAGACAGGTAAATTTTGTCATGAAAACTTAGTATAACTTATATTTATTATGTTTATCATCATGTTTGAGGATTATTCTGAATTGGGTTTTTTTTATTTTTCAGATTCGCAGGAAGATGACTGAGATTATGGATAACTGGAGGTCATTGGATAGGTTCACAGCGAGTACTCTCACTGATATTGATGAAAATATGTGTTTAAGGTTTTAGAGTCGTTGTTTAATACTTTTTGTTATTCATTGTTGAACTATTTTCGAGATTTACCTTGCACTACTCTTTTATTAATTCTTGAAATCATGTGTGGCGTATATTTTGTTTCTGTAGGTTCACGGTGATTGTTCTGAAGTTCTTAATGTAATAATATATTTATTCAACTCACTTTTTAATTATTCCTTTATAATTCATGCGTGAGTAATCCCTATTCTTGATTTACTTTATACTATATTAATACTTATTCCTGCTGATTATTCAGAAGATAGAGAAAGATATTGATATGTTTAACGTATTTGTGTTTTAAGAAATATATATTCATGGAATTATATGTTGAAATATTATTAATTTGGTAGGTTCACAGCGATTACTCTGAAGATATTGGAGTGAAGGTGGATCGATCGGCGGAAGAAGCTGTCGTGGAGGAGATTGAAGTGGTTCATCCAATGCATTGTTGGAACTGACTGTGTAAGGTAATAACGTTATTTCCCCATAAATTAATAATTTAGTTGGTATAGTTTTTGATAGGGTACATCTTGATGAGTGCATGAAACCCCTTGATATTATGATTAGTGTTTTAGGTACAACCAAGGATATTATGATTGGTTGCAATGTATCATTAGTAGAACAACATGAAGCTTATTTGTCCACCAATTGGTCGATCCAGTTATTAAAATTTCAATGAGTTCTGACTTAAATTCCTAGATAATCGAATCGTAGAAAGATATACCGTTCTAGATAAAAATATAAAAAATTTCTGTGAGTTGTACCATTCGTAGAAAGTTGGATAGGTAGGACACCTCGCCAGTTCTACCTTTCTTATCTTGATTAATCCCACGGAGATTTTTCAAGCGATGGATACCAAAAATTGTCATCAAATATACTATTTGCACAAAATCTATCCCTTTTGTTTCAATCTTTTATATTTTTATATTTTTTGTTTACATTAAATGTTTAACGATCATTAAAATATTCCAGGTATATTTTGTCCTTACTCCAAAACTAATAATTTACAAAGGAATTATAGTACACCTTGTATCCAGATTGTGGACCACAAGTATGGAAACTGGGAAACGTTTCAGGTTATCTTGAGATTTATTGGTTGAGAAGAGTAACTAATTTGATGAAATAAACTAGTAGATATTTAATTTATATTTATTGAGATATCTTACATTTTACATACAGGTGAATGATATTCAAAAATGATTTTGAATCTTAAGTCTTTGTCATATGAATTTTAAATGTGTTTGACATTACTTTTAAAATTAATATTCTCTCTCTCTCTCTCTCTCTCTCTCTCTCTCTCTCTCTCTCTCTCTCTCTTATAATTAACATCTTAAAATTAAATTCAGGCACGCTTATATTGTATCTTGTCACAGAATCTTGCTTCCATTTACATATTTAAGAAGACCCTTAATGTTATTGGACACCATTTAGCCGCCAAAAATCGTCGTCATCATTCTCATAATCGGCTGCATCTTGAGTGAAAATGACAACTTTCTCATTTCATCTCTCATCATCTGAACAAGGTAAATATGAAAAACAATGCCAATTTTGTCTCATCATCATTGTCAACCTGAAGGGAATGATACTGACACATCCTTGTCCTCTTTTTCATCATCATCATCAATGATAGCTAAAAACTACACTAGTGTTTGTCTTCTCATAGGTAATTCATAAAATCACTTATCACCAAGGTAAATACAAACTTTTTACTAAACTTATTTTTGTCTATCATTGTCCACACAGTTGACAACTTAATTTGTCTATCATTATTATAAACTTATTGAACCAGCTTTTTTTTACTATCTTCTTCTAGCTGCTGTCATCGAAAATAAGTTATCTTAATTTGTTTATCATTATAAAAATGTCACAATAAAATTTTATTTTTAGCAATAGCAATCAGTAATTGCTTTTTACGAGATCTCTTCACTTATTAAGATGGTTAATTTAACTCATGTTTATGTTAAAAAACAAGATCCCACGGCAGAGACTGATTTTGATTCAATATTTTTGGTCAAATCAAGAACATTCAACGTCTGACCAGAACAGTAGTCGGATCATAACTCTACTCTTGGATAACTTTTATAGCCTTGCGCAAAAATTCTGAAGCCTGGCCAAATACGAGATTATTTTTCATTTTTTGTTCCTTTTCCATGGCAATACATATATTTTTCAGCCATTTTCTTTTCCAATAATGTCGTAGGATTGAGGCATATTATATTTATAATCTTCATCTCAATAACTGGTTTTCATACTAATTGAAAGCCCACATATTTTGGCAGTCCACGTAGGCAGGCGTTGACCCAGTCGTCGGGAGAGTTTAGAAATGAACACGAAGGGAAGCTGCTGGTGGGGTCCACGCGCTGCCGCCTTTCGTTGACTGGTCGCCGCCGCCGTGATTGGTGACGTCAGCAGCACGCGCAGCTGCCCTCCTTTCAAAGGAAGAACAACCCCATAAAATGAAGAACAAGGAGACCTCATCCTCTCTCTCCAACTCTTTCTCCCTCTCTCTCTTGTTTCTCTCTCTTCTCTCTCTTTTTCTGTCTAGCTGTAGATCAGTAAGACTGCAACTCTGTCTCTTTCTCTCTCTAGCTTTGGATCTGTAATTGTCTCTTTCTCTCTCTGCGATGATGTTTTCTTCAGGAATCAGATAAAAAGAAGAAAATATCGGGTCTTATATCTCTCTCTTACTCTCTCTCTCTATCTACTTGTCTATCTCTCTCTAGCTCTTTCTCTCTCTCTCTAACATAATCATTAATTCATTATATGGGTATCTTATTCAGGAATCAAGATCTGGAGGCACTCCGATAGATAGAAGAAAATATCGGGTTCTCTCTCTCTCGCATCGTTGTGTTCCCGCAGTCTTCAGGAATCTGCATCTGAAGAAATCCGATCAGAGGAAGCCGAACTCAGGTTCTCTCTCTCTCCCCTTCTCCCCCCCCCACTCTCTCTCTCCCTCCCTCTCTCTGTTTCTTTCTCTCCCTCCATCTCTTTTTCTCTCTCTACCTCCCTCCCTCTGTTTCTCTCTCTCCCTCCCTCCCTCTGTTTCTCTCTCTCCCTCCCTTTCTCTGTTTCTTTCTCTCCCTCCATCTCTTTTTCTCTCTCTACCTCCCTCCCTCTGTTTCTCTCTCTCCCTCCCTTTCTCTGTTTCTTTCTCTCCCTCCATCTCTTTTTCTCTCTCTCCCTCCCTCCCTCTGTTTCTCTCTCTCCTTCCCTTTCTCTGTTTCTTTCTCTCCCTCCATCTCTTTTTCTCTCTCTACCTTCCTCCCTCTGTTTCTTTCCCTCCCTCTCTCTGTTTCTCTCTCTCCCTCCCTTTGTTTCTCTCTCTCCCTCCCTCTGTTTCTCTCTTTCTCTCTCCTCCCTTTGTTTCTCTTTCTCTCTCTTTCCACCTCTCTTTCTCTCTCTCCCTCCCTCTGTTTCTCTCTCTCTCTCTTTCCACCTCTCTTTCTCTCTCTCCCTCCCTCTGTTTCTCTCTCTCTCTTTCCACCTCTCTTTCTCTCTCTCCCTCCCTCTGTTTCTCTCTCTCCCTTCTCTTTCTCTCTCTTTCCCCCTCTCTTTCTCTTTCTCTCCCTCCCTCTGTTTCTCTCTTCCCCTCCCTCTATTTTTCTATCTCCCTCCCCCTTTCTCTCTCTTCCCCTCTGTTTCTCTCCCCCCTTCTCTTTCTCTCTTTTTCCCCTCCCTCTGTTTCTCTCTTCCCCTCCCTCTATTTTTCTATCTCCCTCCCCCTTTCTCTCTCTTCCCCTCTGTTTCTCTCCCCCCTTCTCTTTCTCTCTTTTTCCCCTCCCTCTGTTTCTCTCTCTTCCCCCCCCCCCTCTTCTGTTTCTCTCTCCCCTCTCCATCGTTTTCTCTCTTTCTCTCTTCCTCCCTCTCTTTCTTTCTCTCTTGTCTCCTTCTTTCTCTCTCTCCCCTCTCTCTCCTTCTCCCTCTCTATTTCTCACTCTCCCTCTCCTCCCTGTCTCTCTCTTCCTCTCCCCCTCTCTCTCTAGAATTACACGTCCATACATCCACCCCTAACTCTCTCCTCTCTCCTCCCTGTCTCCTTCTCTCTCTTTCTCTCTCCCCCCCTCATCTTCTCCCTCTCTCTTTATCTCTCCTTCTCCCTGTCTCTTTCCCTCTCTTCTCCTGCTCTCTCTAGAATTACACATCCATACATCCACCCCTAACTCTCTCCTCTCTCCTCCCCCCAGGTCCTCTCTCCCTCCCTCTGTTTCCCTATGTCTCCCTCCCTCTGTTTCTCTATCTCTCACTCCCTCTGTTTCTCTATCTCTCTTTATCTCTCCCTCCCTGTTTCTCTCTTTCTCTTTCCCCCCCCCCCCTTCTCTTTCTCTCTCTTCCCCCCCCCCCCATTCTGTTTCTCTCTCTCCATCCCTTTGTTGCTCTCTCCCCCTCTCCCCCTTTGTCTCTCTTTCTCTCTTCCTCCCTCTCTTTCTTTCTCTCTTCCTCCCTCTCATTCTCTCTCTTTGGCTCTCTCTCTCTCTCCATACATCCACCCCAACTCTCTCCTCTCTCTTCCCTCGCAGGTCTCTCTCCCCACAACATGAACGACCTCTTCTCCACGCGCTCCTTCACCAGACCCGCCGGTGGCGGCCCCGCCACCGAGCTACAACCGCCGGCGGGCGGCGGCGCTGACCTGGACAAGTTCTTCCAAGACGTCCAAGGAATCAAACAAGAGCTCACCGACATCGAATCCCTTCACAAATCCCTCCAAGCCGCCAACGAGGCCAGCAAGACCCTCCACGACGCTGCCGCCGTCCGATCTCATCGCCGCCGGATGGACGGCGACGTGGCCACCGCGCTGAAGAAGGCCAAGCTCATCAAGCTCCGCCTCGAGTCCCTCGACCGCGCCAACGCCGCCAACCGGACCCTCCCCGGCTGCGGCCCCGGCTCGTCCACAGACCGGACCCGGACCTCCGTTGTGGCCGGGCTCCGGACCAAGCTCAGAGACGCCATGCAGAGCTTCTCTCTCCTCCGCCAGACCATCTCCCATGAGTATAGGGACACCGTTGGGAGAAGGTTCTTCGCCGTCACAGGCAAGGAGGCTGATGAGGATACTCTCGACGCGCTCATCTCCAGTGGCGAGGCCGAGACCATGGTCCAGAGGGCCATCCAGGTACCTCAGACTTTCGACCCATTAGTCTTTGTATAACTCAGAACATAGGGTATTGTCCCATCAGTCTTTGGATAACTCATCCCAACCGCCATCCATCATCCATCATCCATCTTGATTTTTTGACCCATCAGTCTTTGGATAACTTGAATAGATGTATGCCATCCGAGTAGGGTACTGCCCATCGTCATCTTTCGTTGATCATCCATCATCCGTCATCCATCTTGATTTTTGACCCATTAGTCTTTGTATAACTCGAATAGATGTATGCCATCCGAGTAGGGTATTGTCCCATCCGTCTTTGAATAACTCCTCCCAACCGTCATCCATCATCCATCTTGATTTTCTACCCATCAGTCTTTGGATAACTTGAATAGATGTATGCCATCCGAGTAGGGTATTGTCCATCGTCATCCTTCGTTGATCATCCATCATTCATTTTGATTTTCGACCCATTAGTCTTTGGATAACTCGAAAAGATGTATGCCATCCGCGTAGGGTATTGTCCATCATCCATCATTGATCATCCATCATCCATCTTGATTTTCGAGACATCAGTCTTTGTATAACTCGAATAGATGTATACCATCAGAGTAGGGTACTGGCCATTGTCCATCATCCGTCGTTGGTCATCCATCATCCATCATGATTTTTGACCCATTAGTCTTTTGATAGCTCGAATAGATGTATGCCACCCGAGTAGGGTATTGACCATCGTCATTCTTCGTCCATTATCCATCATCCATCTTGACTTTTGACCCATCAGTCTTTGAATTTCTCGATTCGACCCATCAGTCTTTGAATTTCTTGATTAGATGTATACCAAGTAGGGTATAGACCATCGTCTAAAACAGCCATCCAGGAATGAATCCCATTACATTATCTATTTTCCGTCATCCAACGTCCATTATTGTCATCCTTAGTCCATTGTCTCTCTAGACTTTCGACCCATCGGTCTTTGAATTTCTCGGAGAGATGTATAACAAGTAGGGCATAGACAGTCGTTTAAATTGACATCTAGGAATGAATTCCATTACATTTTTTGTCATCCATCATCAATCATCCATTGTTGTCACCCTTAGTCCATTATTCGTCGAAACATTCAACCCATCAGTCTTTGAATATCTTGATTAGATGTATACCAAGTAGGGTATATACCATCATCTAAAATAGCCGTCTGGAATGAATTCCATTACGTTAAATATTTTTAATTTCCCGTCATTTGTCATCCATTATTGTCATCCTTAGTCCATTATTTGTTTAGACATTCGAGCCATCAGTCTTTGAATAACTAGAATAGAAGTATAACAAGTTGGGTATACACCATTGCCTAAATAGCCATCTAGGAACAAAACACAGTTAGTCGGTCATCCACTTTCCATCATCCATTACTGTCATCTTCGTCCATCATCTGTTTTGACTTTCGAACCATCAGTCTTTCAATAACTCAATCAGTAGGAATAGTTGTACAACAGATGTCTATCGAACCGTCCATGATTGAATCACGACATGTTACCTTTTTCCATCATTTGTCTTGAATTTCAAACCATCAATCTTTGAATAAATCAATAGGATTAGATATCTAACAAGTAGGGGATATACAACTGTCTAGAGGGCCATCCAGGAATAAATCACAATCTGTAATCCATATCCCATCATCCATCATCCGTTATCGTCATCCATGATCCAACTTGATTTTGAAAACTCAATCGATAGTATTAAGTTGTAGATATAGCTTTAAACACAATGATGAGTTGCATGCTTCCAGCCAGGATAGCTTTTGATATACTGAAAAGTAGCGCTTGTGCTATTAGCTTTAACTTTTTTTCAACACAATGATAAGTCTTACCCTTGCTGTCAGCTATAGCTTTTAATATAGTGCTTAGTAGCATCATTGTCTTTACCATGGTGATGAGCCTTGAAGTGTCATGAAGATAATTAATGTCCTTGCTATTAGCCATAGCTTTTAACACAATGTTAAATGCCCAACTCTAAACCCAGGAGGGCGGTCAAGGGGAGGTGATGGCAGTTGTGACAGAGATCAAGGAAAGGTATGATGCAGTGACAGAGATAGAGAGGAGCTTGGAGGAGTTGCACCAGGTTTTCATGGACATGGCGGTGATGGTGGCGGCACAAGGAGAGCAGATCAATGACATTGAGAGCCAAGTCAACAGGGCAAGCTCCTTCGTTAGAGTAGGAGCACAGGAGCTCGTCTCAGCAAGGAAAAATCAAAAGAACGCCAGGAAGTGGACTGTCCTTGCCATTGTTCTTGTCCTGATTATTGTGCTCGTCATCGTTCTCCCCATTGTCATCCCCAGGACTAAGTCTACTACAACATCACCCTGAGAAGCCGACTACTGCTCGTCTGGTTCTACTGGTCCTTGTATTTTCTCTATGATTGTCTTTCCCACTTCTTGTTCTGGGGATGGCTTGAGCTCCTCTAGTCTCATGGATTATTCAGTTCAATGTCTCGATATGCATGACCCAACCAACACCTATTCATGGCCTAATTGAAAGAGGGATCAAGTTTCATGCTGCATACTAGAATATAGAGGAATATATAAATCAAATAGATGGAATTTTAAGGGACGGGCAGATAAGTTATGAGATACTGGGAGGGATTTATGGATAAGCATGACCCAAAATGTAATAAAACCATTATTGTATCGCCCCTCCCGATACCGGTACAGTATCAGAACGGATGCTGTACAGTACCAGAACTATCATGTATAAAATTTCCTTCTGAGGAAATTTTATGGTATCAATTTTGTCCGATATCCTAGTAATGGAGGCAAGTAAGGGGAAGCGTTTTGCCCCTGTTCTGGCCCACCAAGATATATTTGTAGTGTTGTAAACACTCCCTCATTAGGAAGAGGAAGAAGAATTGGAAGAATAAGAAGAATAAGATAGAATTAGAGGAAGAAGAAGAAGAATAGGAAGAGGAAGATGAATTGGAAGAATGAGAAGAAGAAGAGAGAATTAGATGAAGAAGAAGAAGAATAGGAAGAGGAAGATGAATTGGAAGAATAAGAGGAAGAAGAGAGAATTAGAGGAAGAAGAAGAAGAATAGGAAGAGGAAGATGAATTAGAAAGAGAAAAAGAAAGGGGAAGAAGGGTAAGAAGAATAAGAAGAAGAGAGAGAATTAGAGGAAGAAGGAGAAGAATAAGAATAATAATAATGATAATAATAATAAGAAGAAGACGACGAAGAAGAGAGAACTAGAGGAAGAAGAAGAAAAATTGGTAAAAGAAAAAGAACAGAGAATTCAAGGAAGAAGAAGGGGAAGAGGGGGAATAGGGGGAATAGGGGGAAGAAGGGGAAGAGGGAAAAGAAGAGTGAAAAAAAAGAAAAATCAGAAAAAGAAGAAGAAGAGAGAATTAGCCGAAGAAGATGAAGAATAGGAAGAGGAAGAAGAATTGGAAACTTCTGAAAGTAATATATGTTGTCCAGCCATTTTTAATATAAGCCCCTCGCAAATGGATGCGGCCTGTAAAATTCTTGGAGAAATGCTTCGCTGTTTCTGTATTTTCCAAATTTCACTAAAAAATCAAAATTAATTTGCTAAGCCCCTGTTAATAATATATTTAGAAACATACATAGTGTGCATAATATAACACAAACTTCACATAGCTTAAAGTTTGTGCATCATCAAATATATATATGTGAATCATTATTCCAAGTGCGGCATAGAAACTAAGATATATATTTTCTGTTAATGTATGAATTTTATGAAATTCAATTCTTAATTAATTTTACAGCTAATGAATAACAAATTGCAACCTCTACAAATATATCTTAGTTTTCGTTTAAATTAAGATGTGAGATTGATATCTTAATGTGTTTAATTCAACTAATTAGCACATTTTCAACCATTTAAAGATCTTGAAATAGGTGCGTCATCAAATATTTATATGTAAATCATTATTCCAAGTGAATTCAGATCTTATTTAATTTGTTCTCTTAATGTATGACTTTTATGGAATTCAATATTTTTATGAATTTTACAGCTAGTGAAAAACAGTCTTGGTTTCAGTTTAAATTAAGGTATGAGATACTCAATCTATATATCATACTGTGTTTAACTCAACTAATAGGCACGCTTCCATCCATTTAAAGAGCTTAAAGTATGGTCGGCATCATATAATTTTACGTCAATCATTATTCTGAGTAAATTTGGGTTTCATGTTATTTTTTTTGCTAATGTACGACTGTTATGGAATTCAAGATTTTTTATGACTTTTACAGCTAGTGAGTAACAGTCTTGCAACCTCTACAATTGCATCTTAGTATCAGTTTAAATTAAGATATGATATACTCAATCTCTATATCATACTGTGTTAAATTTAACTGATTAGCACATTTTTAACCATATAAAGAACTTAAAATAGGTGCGTCATCAAATATTTATACGTAAATCATTATTCCAATTGATTTTGGGTTTTATTTTACTTTTTACTCAATGTATGACTTTTATGGAATTCATTGGGGCCAAAATATGCAGTAATTAAAATTGAATTGTAGTTCTCAAAATTAAATTCAGGACTATATATTGTGGGGATGAATTACCGAATTTTCAATATTTCTCTACAAATTTCTTGATTTTTTTTGCAAATTTATTTGTGGATAAGATGACATCTTCACTAGAAGCTTGATATAATTATAATACATAGGCTTTTAGATTAATTTCTAAAGTGGAGTAAATTTTTTAAATTATTCCTTGGAAATAGTTAAAAAAATTTACTCGACTTTAGAATTTTTTTTTATTGGAGAAATGCCCCTAAAATAACTCTCGGTTACACATTGTAGGAGTAAAATCCAAATATATTATTAACAGGGGCTTAGCTAAATAATTTTGATTTTTTGATTTTGAAAATACAGAAACAGCGGGGCATTTCTCCAAGAATTTTACAGGTCGCATCCATTTTGCAGGGGCTTACATTAAAAATAGCTGGTCAACATATATTACTTTCAGAAGTTTAGAATTCCTCCATATCAGATTATAGGGGTTGCAGAAAAAAATATCAGGATATCAGGTGTCAATATCAGGATACCGTTTCCAATATCTGGTATTCAATATCCTACCCAACTTTATTCATCTGATATCCATCTTCTACATCCATCTGAACCATAAACTACGAATATGGTCCATTATCCGATATAAAACGCGGTCTCCCTTTTTTTTCTGGATATCGGATATCGGTTGTCCAATATCTAAAGCCGGAAATTAGTATGTCATAGATTAGTATGTCAATCCCTAAAATTAGTATGTCATAGATAAAGAAGTTTCAAACTAGAACTGCTTTGAGCTGCCATTTATTGGAGTTCAATGAAATAAAATAGGACTGTCCCCATCCTTCTACCTCTACGAAGTGTAAGAAAAGGAATAAAAATTATTCGATAAGATGCAACACATTTAATTTGTAGATAATCTGATGGCCAGCAAAGTGGAATGTTTTATTTATGATTTACAGTTTCCCAGTTAAATGCATCAATTATAAGCTTAACAGCATTGTGCAAAAGTTTAATGAAGCCTTAACAGCACATTAAGTTACATCAATAAGTGTTGATTCTGCTAAAGTTCTGCTTTGTTATAAAGCTTGAGATTGAATGAACTCAATTTTCAACAGTACATATTCTTCCAAGAACACATATTTAATTAAAAATTATTGAACCTCAGCTACGTCAAACAATTAATCTCCGCCTATTTCATAACCCTGAATTTATCTTTGCGTAGCAACACCAACTTTATCACCAAATTTAAAAACCGTCGGAGAACAACTCTACTTATATTTCATATAAGTAATATCTAACGAAATCCAAAATGCCATTTCGTATAAATCGACTGAACAACTTACATGTTATTCTATTTCGTATGTTTGTCTGACGAACAAAAACTCTGAACAAAAATGCAGGTAAGAAAATAACTGTTTGCACAGGATTGAAAATTTCGGAATCAAAGTTGAGCTTACATGTTGAAGAGAGTCAAGGCTTTTTAATTCGGAATATAGATGCGATAAGATATAATCATTCGATTTATAAAAAATATTACCAAATGTGCAAGGAAAATATGAGTTTTAAGACAATGTACGAGGAGCTCCCTGTAATCAAGCCTACTAGAGAATTCGTAAACTTTCATGTTCACAGACAGTTTACAGAATTGATAAAAAAAAAATCATATAGTTTCAATTCTAGAACTTGTCTTCACAGACAGTCAAATTAACCTGATCTGACAGTCTCATTCAACTGAAGATCCGCAAAGTTCTTATTGTGAGTGTAACAGATTATCTTTCACATCACCGTAGGTTCAACCTTCAATAATATGTTGCCTCATCAGGAAAACCCAAGAACCAGATGAAAAAAGTCTCAGATCATCTGTTTTTTTGGGGGTTGTTGATAACCAAAATTATGTAACAATTTTGTTAGACAAAATCGACCCAACCCTGAGAAACCAAAAGGCACTGCATTTTTATACCCATCATGTTCAGCTTAATTCAGATAAAACATTTCCCATCATCACTATGATATTGCCAGCCAATTCAGAAAGTCCCCATAATTTCTGACCATAAATTTCAAAAGGAGCACTGCCACTGTCTCAGAAACTCAATCATTGCTAACCTTTCAATCACCCCAGCCACAAAGAGATAAACCACAAGGCAACTGCAGTTCAACGAAAAGCAAGACCCAAAAACCCATCTGTTTCAGTCAGACAACAAAGAAAGTATTAAAACAGCAACTAAACGTTCTTCTTTACTCCTCAGTAACGATCGTCAAACGCGGAAGGCCTCACGCCCCTGCTCGGACGATCATACGGCCCAGGCCTCTCACGGTAGCCGCCCCCGGCATTGCTACCGCCGTCGTACCGCCCAGCCCCGCCGGTGCGGCGAGGACGATCGTACGGACCGGGCCTGTCTCTGTAACTGCCACCACCACCACCACCCTCGTACCGGCTACTGCCGCCACCATACCTCTCTGACATTCCAGAACGAGGCGGGGGCATGTCCCTGCCGTACCCCCTCTCCTTACCGTAACTATTCGACGGCGGATACCGATCCGACGGTCCATACCTCCCGCCGGGCGGGTATCGGTCATCAGGCCCGTCATAACGGTCATAACGATCCTCCGGGTAACGGTCAGTGTAAGGGTCAGCACCCGGTCCGTATCTGTCACCGCGGCTGAACTTGGATCGGCCCGATGTTCTTCCTCCGTCGGGGTCTCCGGAGGGGCATTCTCTCGCCCAGTGCCCGGGACGGCCGCATTTGAAGCACTCGCTCCGGCTGGCATCCGATCCACCGCCGCTGCTGAGTACACTTCGGCTGCCGCCGCGATAGCCGTAGCCAGGGCCGTCTGAGTTGACTCTGGGCTCTGCCTTGTTGACTGAGATGACACGACCACCAAGCTCTTGTCCGTGCATCTCTCTGATGGCACTCTCCATGGCCCGCTGCTCGGAGAATGTCACAAAGCCAAAGCCACGAGGTCGGCCTGTGTCCCTGTCCGTCATTATCTACATTTAATGTTTTCAGTCAGGTCCATAAGCTGCGGCAAAAGTACATTTCATCTGATCACAGAGCCCTCTTCTGCCTCTTGTCACTATAAATTTATCTCGTGTTACGAGTCACTGGATGGCATTGGAGGATTATCACCTTGCGCACTCAACAGATTATGCAGATAAACAAACCAAAAACTACTGGGAGATTAAACGAAAATTAGATTGCGCCGACAGCACTGAAATGAGTGGATAATTAAAGGCCAATAAAATACTCAAGCAAGGGTCAAACATTTACAAGAAATATAAAAAACGCGGAAAACAATGTGTGAACACGGGGAAGATGGGATAAATTTTGACGCATCACAAATTAAGTTCCATCATGTGGTATCACAGAGAAAAATCAGAGGTATTTTCTAACTTATAAATTAAGAAGAAAAAAATTATGAATCGACGCCAGGGGACTCTAGTATGAGCACTTAAAGAAACTGATCCAACCTTAGCAACTAAAAAAGACGTTTCCCAACGAGTTAGATTTCACATGATTGAAGTTCAACGGAGGAATGATGATTTAAAAGTTCCTCAATTAATTTGGTAATAACCGATAGTCATAAATCTTGGTAGACGTGGTTCAGGTTTTCCTTTTTTCGAAGACATGGTTAAGGTCATAATAGCATACCATATAAAACAAAATACGACAACAACGAGATCTGAATACATCACAAAATCTTTCACCATTCAATATCTTCTGAATATGTTTAAACATCAGACGTCCGGCATACTTTCAGTAACTACAAGCTCAACCGATAGCTTATCCTCGGAAAGATAAAACGTAAATTCAATTTGTAACGGATTAATAAAACACTTATTTAACCCTACAGACAAATCACAAAATGATATTGACTGCTGGAAAACAACTTTCCACCATGGCCACACCGACTACCTGAGACATGGGTACTTTAGTTCGAAAGAGTCTTTCAGTAAAAAATGCATGTAATCCAAGCAGATAAAGTAGTTTGAAAATATTCCACACGTTAAAACACAATTTACATCAAGGGAAATGGATGAACGGGTAACGTGACCAACTGTGAAGAAATAATGCAGAGTAATCTCATAATTCGGATCAGGAAATGGAATAAAGCACCAAACAAGTTGCACACTGAAACAAAAGCACAAGGGAGCATAGGATTCCAAACATCGTAAAAATTTCAGAATCCATATGAAGCATAAACTCGTATTGTCTTTCTTCGATCTGATGTATTACACGGTTGATTCAAAATAGGCGTTGTACTGCCTACCTCATCGAGTAGGCAGTGGAAGAAGCTTTCCTTCCGGTGAAGAACACTACAATGTTTCATTCAGAAAAACTATTCGAACAAGGCGTGATTTCTCAACAAGGCGTCTTCATCTAATCACCAAATCATCATGCACTTCTCAATTCTGAAGACGTTAATTGTAAACAAGTATGTTCGCCAACTGCTCATTATCTCATTCTGCCACAGCAACTTCTTGTACTCCATGGATTAGTAAGTAACTAGCACTAAGGATCTCAAGAACTTTTGTACAACTGTTGTGACGCTTAGGCCATTATCCTTCCAATTTCCTACTAAACACTGAAGCATAGAAGAGTCCATAAACTTAATCTGACGAACTGCTCACGCCGATAGAAGTAATTAAGAACACTATCACCAGACTGACGAGAGAAAGAAGTTTACTCGAAAACGGTGTTCTTACATACCAAAAAAGTACCACAGCACAAGCCTGGAGACACTTAGCAGGAAAGACTGACCATGCAAATCTGAGTTTAAGATCGAAGGACTTCATTGTGGTCTCAAGTCGTAGAATAGGACTCTCAAAATATTGCCCACAGACCCAACATCATCAACACATAAGCAGCCACACAAATTTCACCAATTTTTGACTGCATCTTGATTTACTATAAGTGGATTTTCAGCTCAGAAGTACCTTCTTCATCAAGGACTTGAAAAATGACGACTTGTCAAACTTCTGACCTCAATATTAGCTTGAACACGTATAAACATCATGTGGCACCGACATCAGAGTATACAAACTCATTTATCTATAGATTCTAGATTAGTGCCCGTAATAAATGGTATTCAAACATCAACAGGAAGGGTTCACCTGTCGAAGTTTCACCAAAATTTTTAACCTCCATTAGGCTTCCACAAAACTAGAGTTTTACCGGATCTTTTCTGCACCTTCATTCAAATATTATGATAGATCTTAATCATGCCAATGACACATTGGACTGGTACATGGAATAACAACGGCATCTTCTGACCCACTGAAAGTAAGCATGCCAGCTATCAAGTTTTACTTAGACTTCAAGACGCAAACAACAAGGTGAACTCCGCTAAAATGAACATTCGACAAACTTCATGGGGAAATGAAATGGATGACAAACCCTCCAAACAAGGGTCAGCCTGATTTCTACTCATCCGTTTCCGATTATGTCGATCCATAAAGATTGCTCAGTGAGAAGTGAATAAACAGGCTTTAACTCCTACTAGCCAAGGAACCTCGCTGGGCTCGAATAATCTTGAACAACACTGAAGCGTAGTCCGAACGTCCTCTTAACAGCAGAAAACTGTATGCTAGGAAGTATCCGATCGTTCGGATTAATGAGCACTGAAACAACGGTCTGCTGTCACTTGAAAATTCCATGTTTACAGTTCACATCGGCGAATCCCACGGGATGAGAAAGATCTACGGTTGGATGGCATATACTGGTTGAAAACTTAGTCAGCGGATGGCAGACAGATATCGAATTCATACGCAGCCAGCCACAAGGAACAGAATTGACGTTGCAATGAATCGGACAATGGGGATGCGAAATTACTTCCAATTCGATTCACTTCAGCGTCAGTATGATCCAGACAGTAAAGAATACGCTGGAACAGCAGGCACTTCATCGTTCTAGATAAATCCAAATATTCGACACGCTTCCAACACAATCAATCGTCGCTAAATCAATATTCCATAGCTTGCTTTTTATTCGAGGGTAGACAAACGACTAAAAAAGAAGCCAAAAATTCTAATAAAAATAATAGTCAAGATATACGAGAAGAACGCCAGTTTTTATAACTGCGAATAGATAAATATTTAGATGATTTCGAAAACTTCGATGCGTATCTTCTCCTTCTACCAAGAATTCGAACCCAAATAACAAAATAAGTAACACGAAAAAAAGATCACCAAAAATAAAAACACAAACGGTTAAAACTATAGATCAAGCAACGTGAATCAAAACAAAAAATAAGGCGTTTTGAGTGTAAATAGAACCTCAGCTTCCACGACTTTTCCAAAGCGGCTAAAAGCATCTTCAAGATCTCGCTCCGAGGTGTCCCAGGACAGGCCACCTACAAAGATTCGCACCTGTTCTTGACCTCCCATCGGAAGAAACTACTCCAGGAACAGCGATTGCGGAGGAATTTCTGATCGCGAGAGAAGAAACCCTAGAACTTGCGAAATCAGTAGACAACTGCTGATTAGCCCTCTTTCAGTATTTATAGGAGCCCGGTGGGGCCCACCCAAACCTGCCGAAATAGAAAAAATGTCTTATTTGATTTACATTCAGAATGAAATAAGTCCGAATTCTTATCTAAATTCGAATTAATTATAAATAAATGTTAAAAGGAAGAGAGAGACGCCCTAGCCCCTCAGACAAGGAATTAGTGAGTTTTTTTTTTTAACGTCTTGGTCTCACCTCTCCTCCAATGAGAGAAACCAACAGACAGGGAAGACACCGGGAGGGAAGGATCTTCGGGGGGGAACTACGGGGGAAAGGGGTCGATCGGCCTTCCCCCTCATCTTTCCCCCAATTCTTCCACCATGGATCCTTACCCCGGGGATAAACCTCATCCCAGATGCAGCAAGATCGGCCACCTTGCCCGCACCCCGCTGGTCAGCTGGCAATTTCTATTGTCGTCGATTGTGATTCTGGTGAATTGAGATCCAAATGGGGTCTCTTTCCCCGATTTGAGGATACTCCACGGAGTGAACATCCAGGTTTTGCGCTGCCCAGGACTTCAAAGCGACGCCCGGTTCTGCCATTGTCGGGATTTTCTGTCGATCGCCTTGAAACTGAAATTTATCGACGGGAGACATCAACTGCGAATTCACTTGATCGAGACTCACTCGGGTCAATAAATTGCCAGGATTGAATTGATCTTAGATGAATTCATTCATTTAAGGACCTGAGCAGATCGTGGACTCCATCGCCCGGGAAACTACCTACAGCGGTTCTCTCGACCGAGGACTCACCGTGACTGATTACTAGTTGGGTTGGACGCGATCGGTTGCGTGTTTGTTTTACCAGAGATTGCAATGAATTTGAAGCCAGCTGGGCGAGATCAGGGATCGCCTCGGTCATGAAACCGATCGGAGCCCTAGGTCAAGGCTTCAACTGACCAAGACCTGCATTGGACGTGGTGTCGTGACCGAGAGCTCCCCACCTGACTACGTTGTTGAGGCACTGATCCCGCTCCTGCCACGCCCCAGCTTGTGACGGCCAAACTCACCATCAGCTGCCGGCTGTTGTTGAAAATCTCGCTCTCACCAAACGATGGTGCTGCTCGAACCCGCTTCACAACTCGCCTGAGGTGACTAACGTACGTAATCCCCGACGAGCTCAGCGGAGTTGCTCGAGCCGCTTCGCCACCATGGTCGTTTCCCGACTCCTCTCCTCTGACCTTTATTATCGCTCGAGCACTACATCGCTTATCGAGATGCGTTAGCTCTCCGGCGCCTCTTCGCTACACCCGCTCTGATCGCCGCCGACCGTCGACGATCCTGCACAACTTGCCACGCTGCCGATGAGGTACGTCGTCCTCTCGCGTCGTTCGTTCATTTATCCTTTGCAAAACATTTTTGTCTTAGATTCCACTGCACTCAGGCTAGGTAGTTGAGAGAGGTTTTGAGAGAAAATTATGACATTTGAGTGTTTTACCGGTGCGAACGAGACTGTTTGTTACGTGCGAGCCCTATGAATAGATTTCTTTCGGCCGTAGACGCCTTCGTTGCTTCGACGAGGTACGAGAGGCCACCGTCACTATCAGGCGACGACCCCGTCCAAGCTTGGAGGTCGGCACCTCCCTCGAGTCAAAGCCTACACGTATGACATGTAGGACGCATCTCATTACGTCGTAGTTACATAACCGGTTAGGGTTTCATCCATCGGACGAAGACACCGTCGACGTTCGATACCATCATCTCTTATCGGCACCGAGCCATCATACTCGGTGTCGACCGGACGAAGTCCCCGACGACGTTCGACATCAGGATGCCCGATCCTCTCGCACTCACTATTTGCAGATGATGCCATCCTTTTTTTCAATGGATCTAAAAAATCCATTAAGGAACTTATGAGTGTTCTAACTACATACGAGCGAGCTTCTAGCCAGCTCGTCAATGCCTCAAAGAGTAGCTTTATGGTTGGTACTTCCACCACTGTAAAGTGCTCTCATATTATCTGATAATATACCCGATACTCTCGAGGATGCCTCCCTTTCGATTATCTTAGATGCTCTATCTTTCTCTGACGGGCTCGTCATCATTATATTGATGCCTTACTGGCCAAATTGAGAAAGAAAATTGAGGGACGGAAACTTAGTTTTCTATCCCTTGGAGGACGCATCCAACTTATCCGACACACCCTCATGAGTATTCCGCTACATACCCTTGCGGTCCATTCACTATCTCTTACAGTCCTCAGCTCTGTGGAGCAACTGTGTGCCCAATTCTTATGGTCCGGTCACCTCGAGGGAGAGAGTCCTACCACTGAGTTTCTTGGAAGAAAGCTTGTCGGTCGACGGACGAGGGCGGTCCAGGGATCAGATGCCTTCAAGACGTCCAAGACATGCTTCAAAAGAAGCTCGTGTGGCGAATGCACACCACGTAGTCCCCACTGGGGAGTTTCAACTCAGCGAAGTATGGCGAGTGGGCCCGTAGAGAGTTGGATATCCGGCGCCATCACAGATGACAGACTTGGCAGCGACATTGGCTTGAGATCGCCAAGGTCAGACGCTGGCATGTCGGTAGAGGCACGATTAATGTATGTCATGATACATGGCCCATCATCCCCACTTTGTACCACATAGCCCTCGATTGACAGTGGCGCAACTACTCACGGGCAACACGCGCCACCTTTGGGAACATCATAGCCTCCCCTTAGACACTTTATCCCAAGTCCGTAGTATTGCCATCGAGACCATTCATGACAGTACTATTTGGACAATTACCCTTGACAGATCCTACTCCTGTAGATATTCTTGGGAGCATTTTTGTGAGAAAGCCCCCATCCAGCATTGGGGTCGTCGTATATGGCATGCGATGATTATTACTCGCGTATCGTTCTTCCTCTAGAGACTCATGCATCGTGGTCTCCCAACTGACGATCGAGTGATCCGTATCAGTGACTCCCTCAGTTCGCGTTGCCATCGTTGCCCCACGTCTCCACAAGTTGAGACTATGGAGCACCTCTTCTTCCATAGTGAGACAACCGTAGATTGTTGGCGTCAAATTACACATCATTGGCGTCCACTCCTTGGTACCTCCCCTATTCTCACATCGTTAGAGTTTTTTGGCAAGATGTATCTCTCGCCAACACGCTCTAAACAAAGCCCTTCCTCCACATCATCATAGCCTACTTACTATGGGAGATATGGAAAGGGCGAAATTACTCTTGTTTTGCAGGTACTCCCATGTGCACCTTAGATATCATGCGACGAGTCAAGCTATTGATACGACGTATCCACCATCTTATACCTCCTTGCGCCCACAGGTCAGCCCTCGCATGTGACCTCCTTCGCTCTTCGGGCATCCGGGTGACCCTCGCCCCTACCCGCATGCGTCTACAGATAGTTCATTGGCATCCACGCACCCTCAAGCTGAATGTGGATGGCGCGGCCAAAGAGAATCCTAGTCCAACTGGAGGGGGCGGTATTCTCCGTGACCATACATGGAGTATTATCTTTGCTTTTTCATCCTTTTATGGCATTCAGACTAATACAGTAGCTGAGGCTATGGCGATATGTGATGGTTTACTCCTCTGTGAGGAATGAAACCTTCATAATATTGTTGTAGAATCAGACTCACAGGTATTAGTTGACATGCTTCGTGCAGGTAAATGCTTTAGTGGCAACTTCAACGGGTCTGGCAAGATATCATGCGGTGCGGCCCTCGCACAACTTGTGTTTGTCACCAGCGACACGAGGGAAATCAGAAAGTAGATGCTCTTGCCAACCACGCGGTATACACACGTACCCTGATAACACCCTAAATTTGGTCTTTATTTCATGTTATTAGCACAATTTTATGCATTTAAAGAGCTTAAAATGGGGTTGTTATCATATATTTACATGAAAATATTGTTTTCAAGTGATTTCTGATTTTCCCCTAATTTTATGTTAATTCTATGAATTTTAAAGGATTTATTGGATCTCGAAATAACTATTTTTGAATGCAAATGGCAAGTTTAATATTTAATTTCGAGATTTATCAGTATGGGGATGAATTAGTGAATTTTCTAGAATTTTTAGGATTTTTTTAGATTTAGTTGAAGAGGAAATGCATTTATTCTAAGAAAAAAATACATATTTATAAGAGAAAAAAAGTATTGACATCATTTTTGAACTTTGAAGGGCCTTTTTGCAAAGTTTTGTTGCAAAAAGACCCTCAAAACAGCTCTCGGTCGTCACTACACGTGTAAAGATGTGATTTAAAATGTTCCAGGGTTTTATTGCAAATGGTTTATTAATTGTTTTAATGTTTTAGAAAAAAACAGGAGGAAAGAGAAGGCGCAAAGGGCATATACACGAATATTTTTGGGCGGCGTCCATTCGTAGTTGCGAATTTTTAGTGGGTTTTTCCGCAAAAACGCTACTAAGAGCTTTTTGCGCGTCGACGTGGCATAATGGTGGCCGTCGGATAAGAATCCGACGGTGCTTGAGGAGACGTCAGCGATGGGAGATAAGTTCACCGCCCACGCGGTGCGTACAACGTGCAAGCACGTGCGGTGACGTGGCGCCTGCGTATTCGTCTGCGCAACGAGAAACGCAAGTGCCACGTGTGTGCTCTATTTACGCACCTATTTGTTTTACCTCTCTCTTTCTATTTTATTTTTTTTCGCCAGGGGGTACGTGGCGCAACGAGGAAGCACCCACCTGAAGAAGTTGAAGTGGTGCCGCCAATGAAATGGCGACACCTCATCGTGCGGTTAGGAGAAGAAAAAAAAAATGAATTAATCCAATGGCTAATATTGGTTTAAATTCATTTATTCATAACTTTTAATCTAGAAATCCGATTGAGATGATTTTTTTATGGATTTGCTCGTATTGATCCCCTCTTTCTATATGTGGATCATTGACATCAAGCCTGTATTGATAGATATGAATTAATTACTAATTAGTGGTAAAATGGTAATTTATTCCATTTTACCTAGGTATAAAAGTCGAATTTCGAGAGGAGGGGGTTATTCTTGATGGTTCTCTATCACAGCTGTAAGACAGAGAGGAGCCCCAGCCTGGATCAACCTGTTTGGTACATTTCCCTTCATTGTATTTGAATTTTGGTGCATTTTGAATGAAATTAGTTCAATTTCTTGTTTGTTCTTTTTGATTCTGATCTGAACTTCTAAATCGCTTGGCTTGAGCAGCATGTACAAGCCCTGATTAGGATTGAGAGGAGAAATTGAGGGATTTAACTAGGCATTCAACTGCATTCTCAAAGAAAAACTCTAAAAAATTAACTTTGAATTCTAGGGTATTAAAACTTTAGTTTCTTTTATCGTTATCACATAGTGTTGTAGTCAGTTCTGAATTATCTAATCTACAAAACAAACAAACCAAGTAAAAAAACCTTCTTCTTAAGTCCCTCTAAAGTGAATTCCTTGATCCTCTCCTTTGGATCAATTAATTCAGCTTAGAGTCCCCTAAATTCTTCTACTCTTCTCATCTCCTCTACCTTCCTCTCTCAATATTCTTTCCAATTAGGTTAAATTGCTCCTCATTGAACATTAAGTGGTCCTAATTATAGAAAATCATCGACTCGAACTCCTTTCTAGCCTCCCTTGGACGATACCTTCACTCATCATGTGCATCTTAAGTGAGGTTTTATAAATCTTATTGTATAAGCTAAAATTTTCAACGACAAGGGCTAAAACTGCATAATTTTTACCCCTATTTTTGGCTCATCATACCCCTACCTCCTTTTTCTTTTCTTGGCATGAACTCCCTCCGGCAGCTCGTGGATGCTATGAAGTGGAACGCCTTGGCTTGTCGGCTCTTCGCATGCGTCGCATACTGTAGAAGGAGAGGCCGCAAGACTGGCGGATTGCATGGAGGGATGACGTGGGATAACTCGCCCTCTCGCATGATCATCCAATTTGTCGAGCACCTCAACGATGACATATGCGGATGGCCGGTCGGACTGCACTCCACACATCGCCTTTGCTACGCCAGCTCCCCATACTCCTGCTCGCATGCGTACGTCTCCTGGAGATTTGCCCCTGCGATTGGCATCTTGCATGAAACGCGGGAGGGGGAGCGCTCGCTCTCCCGCTTTATTGATGTTCCCGCCGCGCAACTCATTGATGACACCTCTCGACGGAGGGGAGAGCTCCACACACTCCATGCATCATCACCGTCGCGGGGGGTTGCAGAGACACGCCAACACGGGCGACCTTCTCAGAGCACCTGCAAGGTATCACTTATGTATCTTTTCCCTTTCCTGCACATGGGCGTGGACAAGTGGGATACGAGTGTAATTGGGATATTTATGCTCGCTCCAAGCCTAAAGACGTTGATAAAAAATCCATTTTATATATAAAACCCCCCTAGGTGGCATCTAGGGCACGGCTGGATCGACCTATGGGCATAATTGTAGGGTTGGTCGTACCCAACAATGTGTTTTTGCCAAAAAAAATTATTGTGTATGTGGCTAATTCCAGAAAATTTGAATAGTCCATCTTCGCATTCTAAATGTGTAAGGAAAAAACACATTAAAGTAACTTTTGAAGATATCCCTTGTAAATTAAACTCATCTGGCATCCTTAATGAATTCTAGATTCCCCATTTATCATTATTCAAGTTGCATTTTGTTTACAAGATAAATGATAGAAATTTGTATAAATCATCAACCTGCACCTTGATATACACATAATAAAAAAACTCTATGACCAAAACTTATTTTTTAAAGTTAAGTGAAACCCAAAAAAGAAAAATAAACAAATGGTTAGTTTCAAAATCTAACCTCAAAGCTAAACTTTTATATAGAAACCAAATAGTTGATATGAAAATAAACATATCTGCATCATGTAAGTAGTAAACTAAGAATAATGCATTTCCTTAAAAAGATAAATCCTTATTTTTCTCCATTCGTCAAGGAGTGACAGAGTGCAAACCCCAAAATTTCCAACCAATGCCAATAGTGGAAAAATTATCTGACACATAAATGTGTGCATTTCATAACGACTTAATACAGTAAAAAAAATTCATTTGGCAAAGGGTGGTCCTTGTCCATTCATCCTATGTATTCATATCTTCATCCTCTCCATATTCCCTTCCTCTCTCTCTCTCTCTCTCTCTCTCTCTCTCCCTCTATCTCATCCTCTATCTCTCCCTCTCTCTTCCACTTTTTCATTTTCCTTTCCCCAACCCTTGCCCTACTCCTCTTCATCCTCTCCCACAGACTTTTCCTCACATTCCCTCGGACCCCACTATCCAAACCATTAAAATTTATTTCATCCTCCCATTATTTCCCACCCATTCCCTTCCCATTTTCAACTTCCTCTCTTTCTCTGCCTTTCTGTCTTTCCCTTTGTCTCCTACTTTACCCAATCCCTCGACATAATGCTCCTACTTTTCTCCTTCCCAAATCCTTCTCCCTTCCTTACTCTCCCCTCATTCCTCCTCCCTTAATTTGTAGTTTCAACTTGATAGGGGATACCATACATTTTTAGTACCTTAATTTGATCATATTTACATGTTTATTTGCATTAAATTACGTATATTTGCATTTTATCAAGCTTAAAAAGATAAAATCTATTTTTTGAATGATGTTTTGAATTTTCTGCATTTTTATGTATTTTTGGGGATTTTTATGACAATACATTATGAAAGTACAATTTTCTGCAATAGAATATATTTTTATCAATTTTTATACATTAAATTTGGAAAAATATGATTTTTCTAAGTCAAAATATATATTTATTTGTGCTTTTATTTATTTAATATGAAATTTGGAAGATTTTCTAGCCCGTTTATCTTACGCGCCAAGTGTCGCCGTTCGATTCGTCGAACAACGACGGATCACAGCTAATGGCAACCAATCATTTAGCCGAGCTATCATGGAATTGCGATTTGCGAAGCCATGATTGCATTTATGACTAATTACCCAATTTTTGGATTTTACTGACGCAGGAGGGACATGGACCGATAAAAAAAGGGTCTGCTTTTTTTACAATAAATTATGGGTGGACCTAGGTGGAAAAAGACAAATTTTAACTATCTATTCTCACTTTCGTCAGAAAAGACGGCCAGCAATGTGGTGGCACGGCATTACGCCACGTGTACACATGACACGTGCGTGCACATGTGGTGCGGGCATTGGACTGGACGAAAAGAAAAAAAGCTAATGTGGTGCACGATGACGTGGTGCCACGTCAGCCACATGCTAGTACCTTATTAAATATAATAATAACAAAGTGTTATTGTTCTGTTTTGTCTTTTTCCAACTTCAGATAGATGTGGAGACTCCGAAATACACAAGCGCATAAGACGATGAGGCGCAAAAACCCAACAATGTGATGGTTTGACGAAAACGAAAAAACAGGAAGCGTCACCGACGCTGATGAGGAGAGAGAGAAATCAAGTGCTAGGATTGCCCAATTTCAAACAGTGATATGTGATGATCTACAACTCTGATTAGGCAGAAATTTTCAGTACTGCTTCGCCTCTCCTCCTCTTTCCAACCATACCCTCTGATCCATAAATAGCGGCATGGATCTCTGTGAAATTGATCCTAAATTTTCTTCCTACTTGTGTGGGCCGATTGAAAGATAGTGAGTTTTGAGATCCATCAAGTGTGTTCTTGGTGTCCTGGTTGTGTGGGGAGAAGCATAGGAGAAGAGGGGGAGCTTTCCAGCACTGGCAAATTGCCATGATCCTAGCGGAACGTAAAGATCTAAGGTAAGCGTCTTTGCCTTACGTTGTTTCTTTTCCCGACATCACAATTAGCTTAATTAGGGTTTATCATTGTCTTTCACTATTGTTTCACATCCTGATATCCCCATATATCATCTACACCATATCAAAGTTCACACACTCAATCATCATCACCATCGTCTCTATCTCACCACCATCTCGCTTCGCACGATTCTACGTTCACTTACTCTTTTCTTTACTAATTCGAGTTAAAATATAACTATTACATCCTTTTATTCGATATCAGTAGCTCACATATTCTACTCTCGTCTTCATCTCTTCTCGTGTTGATCATCGCTACAATAAGAAATTACCTCCTTCATCATCATTCCTTGTGGAGACAATCCGTACTCATCACTAGCTAAAAATTCCTAAGTACGGTTAAATATATTTTTATTGAATAATCTCAATTACCAACAACGAATTAAATCCCCTAAATTTGAGATTATCAGCAGGTTCAACAATACCAACATCTGTGGGTATTGGAATCCAATTCAAAAATCCCTTACTACTTTGACAACATTAAGATACATTAGGTCCTTCTTCAACGCATACCATAGTCCTTCAAGTATAAATGTCAAGAAAATTAATTTTCAAAAATAAATCCCAAGATGGGTAGAGATAATTCTATGACACCTCAAAAGGTAACAGTCTAAATTTTTTCTTTGAAGAATAGAGTGTGGCCAACATTAAATCTAAGAGAATATCAGAATACAAATTTTCAATTCTCAAAAATATGTTTTCTTCCATAAAATCCAAAAAGGGAAAACTTACAGTGTAGAAATAAATCATAGAAAATACCAGCTTTACCCATTTGGCTAATTTAACAAATGAATAAATCATTAGAATGGAATATTGATAGGTCAAAATTTGGGGGGTTTTATATCCTTCATTTAATTCAGACTTAACTAACAATATTTATGAAAATTTCTATTTATATACTCTATAATTAATATCAGGCAAGGGAATGAAGGAAATGAGTTTAAAAGTGAGAAATATAATTTATGGGATCTTTCTAGATTTTTGATTAATTTATATAATTTCCTATGATTTAAATTGAATCATAAGTACAAAGAAAAACACAAAAAATATTTTACACTAATTTTCCTAATTTTAATTAACACCAGAAATCAAACTTAAATGTTTTTAGAATTGTGGAATTTGATATACACAAAAAACCATTAGAAATATTATAAACAAGAGTTAGAAAATTTTAAAGAATTTTTTCAGATGTTGAAATCACTAGAAATTGATTATATTAATTTTAGGGATTTCCTATTTTTTGCAATTTTGAAATGCAGAAAACAAATTTTCCTAATTTTTCCTGATTTTTTATAATTTTTAAATGCTAAGAACAAAAAAATTACCTGCTCCAGAGATCGCCAGCAGCGCCGTCCGAGGAGTGTGGTTTGGGCTTTCGGGTTGGCGGGCCCGATCTGGCCTGTTTAGGTGACCTATTGGGTCAGACCAATTGAGCTTGGCCCAATAGGGTCAGGACTTGGACGATTTGACTGTTCTGCATAGGGCACCTCGGTCGCCCTGCGGTCGTGGGCGCTACCTGCTAGGGAACATCAAGTCTGATATGTGACGGGATGGATGACGATACGTGATAGACGGTGACGTGACAAAACTTTGGTCTTGTCACCGTCCTGTCACCCATCCTAGCTATTTGAATAAATCTGTCACGTTCTCGTCATGCGTCACTACTTGCTACTTGTGCCGTCCAGTCAAGTCCCTGTCACCGAACGGTATCACCGTCATGTCTGACAAAAAAAATGCTGAAAATCCCAAATAACATTCTTGTGTTCTTTCTCTCATAATGCACACCACGTGGACAGTCGACTTGTGACAGCAAAGGGCTTTGAGGAAGGAAGACGCGTGGACGGTCAAGTCTTGGCGGAAGAGAGTGGTCTGGTAAGTGTATCCCATTTCCTTGGTTTTGTGTTTATTCTTCTCTTTTCTATTTTTCTTCCTTTTCTTCTTTGGTTTCTTTTTTGGCTCTTCTTTTCTGATGTTTCTATCCTCTCGCTAAATGAGAGGAGCATTGTTGTTTATTTATCATTCACAACTGGGTAATCATCTTCTAATCTGACTATTTTTTAATGAGATCATTTGAAATTTCAATTTTTTACATGATGGAGATTGAAGTTGGTTGCTCGATTTCTGTTCATTTTGTACAGAAAGTTGGATAAAAATATTGATAAATAAACTTAATAAAAATGTCCAGTGCATTTTTGTACTGAAATCTTGAAACTAAACTCAATAAAAATGTCCAGTGCTTTTTTATTGTTGTGGAACAATGCAACCTCAAGTGTTTAATGAAGAAGAGGGGGGTTCCTCCCTTATGTAGAGGAGAAGAGAACCCTACAAGAGAGAGAGAGAGAGTTATAGTAATACCCCTGAAGGGGGGGATATTCACTCACACTCCCCCTCAAGCTGGAGCGTAGATATCAAACATGCCCAGCTTGCGAGAGATGACGTCATAGCAGGTGGTGCTCAGTCCTTTGGTGAAGATGTCCGCCAACTGGTCCGATGATCCAACATGTGGAGTAGTGATGAGCCCCGCGAGCACACGATCACGAATCGCATGACAGTCGATCTCAATGTGCTTCGTCCGCTCATGAAAGGTGGGATTGCTGGCGATGAAGATAGCAACTTGATTGTCACAGTACATTGGCATAGCCTCCTGCACAGGAAAATCAAGCTCGCGAAGGAGAGAGTGTATCCACAGAAGCTCCGAAAAGGCGTGCGTCATGGCGCGGTACTCGGCTTCCGCACTCGATAGGGAGACGACCCGCTGCTTCTAACTCCGCCACGTAACTAGGTTTCCACCAACAAAGGTGCAGAAGCCCGAAGTGGACTTCCGATCCCCCCGATCTCCAGCGAAACCTGCATCTGAGTAGGCCTCCACATGTAGATGGCCATGGCGCTGGTAGAGTAGCCCCCGGCCCGGGGCATGCTTCAAGTATGCAAGCACGCGTAGGGCAGCGTGCCAATGTATGTCCTGAGGAGCATGCATGAACTGACTGAGTAGTGCCACTGGATAGGCAATGTCAGGACATGTGACCGTCAGGTAAATAAGCTTCCCAACTAAGCGTCGGTAATGCTCAACATCAGTAAGTAGCGGAGAGGTAGAATCCCAGAAGCACGGTTTGCTGTCGATCGGGGAACTGCGAGGTTTGCACCCCAGTAACCCGGCTTCCTCCAGCATATCCAGGATGTACTTTCGCTGATTCAGGATCAACTTACCCGGCTGATGAGCAAACTCGATGCCGAGAAAGTACTTGGGCGTACCCAAGTCCCGGATGGTCAGGTGCTGGTGGAGATAGTGTTTTACTTGAGCAAGACCCGCATGATCATTGCCCGTAAGTAAAATATCATCCACGTAGACTGCAAGAATGACCGTGCCAGTGGATTTATGCCGACGAAACACCGTAGGGTCCACCGTGCATGGGGTGAGGCCCACGGCAAGCACAAGCTTGCTGAACTTGGCAAACCATGCACGTGAACTTTGCTTGAGGCCGTACAAAGCACGCTGTAGATGGCATACCTTGCCAGCCGAGCCTGGAGTGGTATATCCGGGCGGTTGCTCCATGAAAACCCGCTCGGTGAGCTCCTTGTATAGAAAGGCGTTGGACACATCCAACTGATGTAGGGGCCACCCCTGATTCACCGCAATAGAGAGAAGAACTCTAATAGAGTTCAAACGTACCATAGGAGAGAACGTCTCCTTGTAGTCGATGCCATAGGTATGGGTGAAGCCGCGTGCGACGAGACGGGCCTTGTATCGATCAACCGTGCCATCGGCGTGATACTTCACCGTGAATATCCATCTGTAGGCGACGATATTCGTATTGCGCGGACGAGGAACAAGTATCCAAGTCTGACGCTCGGTGAGGGCCGCATATTCCGCATCCATAGCCGCCTTCCAGTGGGGACTGCGCAGGGCCTCCAAATGTGTCCTCGGTATCGACTCAGAGGTAAGGGAGAGGGCGAAGGCACGATAGGTGGGGTGAAGACGGTCATAGTGCACGTAGGTAGATATAGGGTGAAGGGTACAGGAGCGAGTACCTTTCCGTAGAGCAATGGGAAGATGTAGGTCAGTCGGGGCCGATGCAAGGGGCGCCGAACTTGCGGACGTGGGCGAGGACCCGCCTGGTGGCTCGACGGAGTCTGGCTCCGGGGTAAGTACTAACGGAGCGGGCGGTCCAAAGCGAGGAGGAGAAGTGGAGGAGGAGGGTGACTCAAGGAGTACGTCCAAGGGAGGCGGAGGAGCAACTGAAGAATGAGTGGGTGGAGGAGATGGAGAAGGGAGTGTCAGAGTAGACGAAGTAGGTGGAGAGGTGGGCATAGATGGAGTGGTGGTGAAGTAGCGAGTGGTCTCAAATAAGGTTACGTCTGCCGATACAAGGTATCTGCGCTGATCAGGAAGGTATACACGATAACCTTTCTGAGTACGAGAGTAGCCAACGAAGACTCCTTTGAGGGAGCGAGGAGCTAGTTTGGACAAATTTGGGGAGTGGTCATGGACAAAGGCCACGCACCCAAACGTCCTAGGAGGCAGTGCAAATAGCTCACAATCGGGGTGTAGGCGACGGAGAGGGACTTCACCACCCAGAGGAGAGGAGGGTAATCGGTTAAGCAGATAAGCAGAGGTGAGGAGGGCATCCGACCAGAGATAGTGTGGGACGCCCATCTCAATGAGTAGGGTGCAGGTCATATCCAGAAGATGACGGTGTTTCCGCTCGGCGACACCGTTCTGCTGGGAGGTATAGGGGCAAGTGGTCTGATGGATAATGCCACGGGAGGAGCAAATATCCTGGAGGGCGGACTGAACAAACTCCAAGGCATTATCCGTGCGAAGAATTTTGGGGGTAGAGGAGTATTGAGTGGAGATCTCTTGGAGGAACTGACGAACAGAGGACAGAACGTCAGTGCGGTCGGGGAGAAGGTACACCCACGAGAGGCGAGAAAAGTCATCGACAAAGACGATGTAGTAGCGAAAGTGAGAAAGGGAGGAGACACGAGACGGTCCCCACACATCACAATGTACGAGATCAAACGGTTTCGTACAAGGGATAGAGTCAAGGCGTGAATAAGTAGAACAAAAATGCTTGCCTAACTGGCAAGACTCACAATCAAAAGGAGATAGTTTTAGCCACAGAAGGGCCTGTCGAAGTTTGGTAATACCAGGATGGCCCAAACGACGATGCCATTGTAGAGAAGTGTCCGACTGGGAAAGAAGACAACAAAAGCCAGTCGGAGGGAGATCAGGGACGAGCTCGTAGATACCCCGGCCGGTCTCACGTCCCAAACCAATCCTCTTTCCCGTCCGCAAGTCCTGAAATGTACAGTGGTAAGGGAAAAAAGATAACGAGCAAAACATGGATTTGGTGATAGCGGAGATGGAGAGGAGGTTAACAAGAAAATTGGGTACGTAGAGAACATCAGAGAGGGGAAGGGAGGGAGTCGGTAGGGAACGGCCTTTGCCCCGAACGGGACAAACACAACCGTCTGCAATGGTGATCGTCTCAGGATGAGGAAGGCTGGCAATTTGAGAGAGGAGAGAGGAGGTACCTGACATGTGTGCAGAGGCTCCCGAGTCGATAATCCAGGGGCCCAAAGAAGAGGCAAGTAGAGTGGTACCTGAAGTGGAGGTCGACGCAAGATGAGAGGTGTGAGAGCCCGAGGTACTCGAGGTATCCGTCGAAGCTCGAGGGGCAAGCATGCGGGCTAATTCCTCCCGGGAGATAGTGAGGAGGTCCGAGGCCGAGGCGGAGTCCGTCGTGCTGGAGTGGGCAACCTGGTCTGGCTTACCAAACTTCTGCCAGCATTTGTCAGAGCGATGACCAAACTTCTGGCAATGGACGCAGGGTGGGTAGAGTTTGCCATCGCGCCCACGTCCCTTTTCCCGACACACCATCGCTATCAGAGCCGCCACGCAGGGCGTCTCCGAGGAAAGGGCGGTGGATTCGGTCAACGCGGGAGTGGGGACAGGCCCCGGAGAGCTAACCCGCAGAGCGGTGGAGAAGGCCTCACCCAATGTCGGGAGAGTGATGGAGCTCAGAATAGGGCCCCGAATCTGAGCGCCGAGGTGGGGTCGATGCCCGCCAGAAAAAAGTCCGACTGCTGTCTCCTCGCGAGACGCTGCACGGTGAGATCGGGCGTGTAGGGCTGATAGATCTCAAGCTGATTGAGGAGAGAGCGCAGGGTGGCATAGAACTCCTGAAGAGAGCGAGTACCCTGGCGGGCGCGAAACATCCCTTCGACAATCTCCACCGTCCGACCAATGTTGGAGCGATACCCGTACATGCGGGCCCATTCGTCCCAAATGGCCTTGGACGGAGAGAGGAGCTGCATCGGCTCGGCGATGGTCGGAATAGCCATCTTTAGAAGCCAGGAGGTGACCGCCTGATCTTGAGTGACCCAGGTGGCAAACCGGGGATCCTCCAGAGAGGGCGGGTCAGCGGTGAGAAAGGAGAGCCGACCATGGATCTCAAGGAACCGACGGAACCCGGCGGACCACGTGACATAGTTAGTGCCATCAAGTAGGGCCGTCGGGCCCCGGAGTCCTGTGATAAAAGTGTGGGAAGGGACCGGGAGATCCAGAGATGTACCCGGATACGGAGTCAGTGGCGGAAGCGAGGAGGAGTCCGATGATCCCTCATGACGCTCCATGACGGCAAGTAGGTGATGAGTGGAGCGCCGGCGCGACGATTGGCCGGTACCGGGTTAGACGACGCCGGGGCGGCCCGGCGAAGAGCGGGCAGCGAGCGGAGAGCGGGCGGTGGCCGAGGAGGGCGGCGGCAGCCTACAGGAGGTCGGGCGACCTGCAGGAGGTCGGGCGGCTGGATGCAGGAGGGCGGCAGGCGACTTGAATGAGGTCAGGCGGCCGGATGCAGGAAGGCGGCCGAATGCAGGGCGGCGGCCGTAGCACTGGAGGGCGTCGACGGCGAGCAGTGGAGGGCGGCGGCCGAATGCAGGGTGGCGGCCGGAGCAGCGGAGGGCGTCGACGGCGAGCAGTGGGGGGCGACGCGTGCAGAGGGCGTCGACGGCGATCACCGGCAAGCAGAGGGCCGGAGAGGAGGAGGGAGGTGGTGGTGCTCTGATACCATGTGGAACAATGCAACCTCAAGTGTATAAATGAAGAAGAGGGGGGATTCCTCCCTTATGTAGAGGAGAAGAGAACCCTACAAGAGAGAGAGAGAGAGTTACAGTAATACCCCTGAAGGGGGGGATATTCACTCACAATTGTTATTTTTAGAATGTAAGCTGGATTATTTTGTTTTTCTTATCTGTTCGTACCAAACCTTTATCTCTCATAAGACTCTCTCGATGATAATCTATCTTGAGATTGACCTACGCATTCAAGTCGAGATCAATGTGAGTTGAATAACTTGCAGTATAATCCTTTAAATTGTCACTTCTCCTTCTATTATTACAGGTTGCATGAAACAAGGTTTTACATAATCTGATTATCCCTCGTTTTTTCCCCACAGACCTTTGTTTTCGTGTACAGATTTCATATTCAACACTGTATAAAAACTTCCTATAATAATTTAACCAGTTTTTTGTTTTGATTTGCGAAACGATTTTCTTTCCAAGACTTCTTGTTTTTCAATTGAAAATCGGATTTCTCAGAGGAAACCGTAACATTATTTTATTTCTCATGAGTTTCCTCGCTAGTTACTCTATTTTATGAAAATTCATAAAGTACTGTTAAGTTATAATTCCACTGGAGCTTTATTCATATTGAAAATGACTAATGGATTAGTTAAATGGATAACTATATGAACAAATGTGACAAAAAAATGTCTTTGGAAAATTGATATGTTAACAGGAATTATGCACATATAATCTCATTGGCATGGGGCCATTATTGCAGTGTGACATCTTATCACATGCACACACACTCACATATACCCTACGAGTTTGTATCTCTCCCTCATTATCTTCCTAATTTTATGTATCACCCTCAAAATCTATTATATGCGTGCATGTCTGTATTTGAATGTCTCCTACTTGTGTGCCCTGACAAAGAGAGTAAGGCAGAAACTTATTGAATAAATATATTCAATGTTTACTCTATCTTATTGTTTCTCTCATGGAAACTTATTGAATGTTTACTTTATCTTAGTGTGTCTATCATGAGAAGATGTGGGGCTCCTTATGCTACCTTCATTCTTCTCATATTTGTCTCTTATTTTTATATGTCTTCACCAATTTGAACCCCTACAATGCTTAAAGATGAGCACTCATGATTGATGTGAGAGTACATTTTGATGGGCAATAGCTGATGATGTTGTGGGATTTTGGATGCTAATATTGAGTGATAATTTGCATTTAGATATCATGTAATATATGCATGTTTTAATTTAGGTAAATGAGGTTATTTTTGAATTTCGCTATATGAGCATTTTTTGAATTTAGCTCAGTGCAATGTTTTCGAATTTATCTAAATGAGATGAGCAGAGTTTATCTCGTCTCAATGAACTAGTCTTCGATGGAATTTCCACGTGGTGACGTGTGCATTGACTCGGGTGGAGATTCATCGGCAAACAAGGTTCAAGAATCCCCTCTGCCTTTGGTTGGGACATCTCGTACCAAACGCAAAGGGAAGGCAGAAATATTGAAATATTTCATGGAGGTTGGGTCAGACATATGGACATGCCTATTATGTCGCGACCAAAAAGTTGACCCACTACAGAATAGGTTGAAGAGGCACCAAAATGGGTCCACAAACATATTCTGGAGGCATTTTCAGTTCAGTCATGGTAGAATCTATGCTAAGCTGAAGGGCATTCCTTCTGATCAATGCTCAATAGGTGAGGAGTACGGGTAGGGCAGTGTAGTGACGAAGATGCTAGAGTAGACGAAGGAGATTATAACACAATTTGTTTATCTCGCTGCCTCCCCATTGGCCATTGTGGAAAATGTGGGGTTCAAGATGATGTGGAAGTATATTGTTAAGACGATAGTTGACCCGCCAGCATCGAAGGCAATAAAGGCTGCGACATAGAAGCTATATGGGGTCATGAAAGGGAGGCTCACAGAGTTATTAGCAAATGTCCCCAAGGTCTTATTGATAGTGGACACGTGGACTGCTGAGAATTCATGTGTTCTTCTGAACATCACGGTTCAATGGTTGAACAACTGGTGGGAACTATGTGAATGTGTACTTGCAATATGCGGTATAGTGGGGAAACACGATGGTGAGAATATGAGCGCAATTGTGCAACAAGCGTTGGATGACTTCGATTTGCAATTGTTCTACAACCCATCAAGTTTCATTCTATAGTATATTACTTTACTATATAACTCACCATTCTTCACTATAGATTGGCGCTATCACTACAAACAATGCCTCAAGCAACAGGCGGATGATATCACAACAAGAGAAGGAGCTTACGCCAGTGAATGACCGTTTCATAGTGGACCGACTCGTTCCATGCACTGCCCACATGTTGAACATCATTGTTCAAGCTACCCTGAAGTCACTTCATGTAGCAGAGGATATACCTCCCCCTAGGATTGCGGGGAACTGCATTGTTGACGAAGGAGATGATATTGCGTATGACGTTGACATAGATCATTTCGATGCCATAAATATTACGATAATTACAGTCGATATAATAATGAGGATTTAGAATAACAAGTGAGAGTGAGAAGGGAGTGATGATAATGAGATAAGAAAGTAAGTAGAGAGTAGATATTTGATAAAAATAATGACACATCTAAAGGGAATGATGATAAGGTGACGAAGAGATTGTGACAGGAAGGGCATAAGACAATCATGGTGTGCGAGGATGTGATTTGATGTTATTATGGGACGAGGAGATAGATGTACACTAATGTTGATAATGAAAATAACCATTGTAAGGTGTGAAAGCGTACTATAGATCCATATGTTTCACTACGATTGCTCAAGACACCAAAGAAGCGCTTGATGGACCTCAAAAACTCACTATCATTTAATCAGCCTACACATGTAGGAAGAAAGTTTAAAGATGATTTTTGCAAATATGTCTCTTTGGGTCTAGTTTGGCCTATTCAGATGTGAACAGATAGAAATAGGGGGTAAAGATGAAGCTACCTCCAAAATTTCAGCTCAATGGTTCTTCCGAACCATTAAATATCAAGCTCTGAATTTAAATGAATCCTAGTCATCCATTTTTCTCTCTTCATCAGTGGAGCAGTCACTTCCTCTCTCTACTGGTGGATTAAAAATCCGTAGAGATTCCTCTTTTAATTATTGGCATGATCTCCACATCTACTGTGGACACCAACTCCGAGAGCACCACGTCTTGCAGGAAGGAAGACACACACAAAAAAATATGTTAATTTTTTTGTGTGTTATGATGATGCATTTATGTGCACCATATCACCGCACCACTTGTAACTATAAAATTAAATAAAAGAAAACAAATAATAAAAGTATTGGGTATGCATGACATGGCAATGTGTTTACACACGCCACAACAGGCTTTTTCTGTTTTAACAAACAACGTGGGTGCCAAATGTACTGCCACAATTTATGACTTTCCAAACTCTAAAGAAGTGATTTTTATTATTTCAGCTCTTGATCTTCCCATTGCATTTGATTTCAGTTTCAGTTTGGGCCACATCATTGCTGCGAAAAAAACCACTGTCAGATAATGATTGACTATTATGGCATTGCAATAAATGATGCCAATATGGTACCTTTTCATAATGATTGGTGGTGGCAATCATTGTGGAACTCACTGATTGGTCTCCACTGGATGAAGCGAATGATGGCAAGTGGCATGGCTTAAAAATCCTTTATAAATCCATAAAATTAAATATAAAGTCAAAAATATAAATAATTATATATTTGTGAATTTAATGGAAAACAATCCTGTAAATTCATATTCTGACTCAAAAAATATTTTGTTTCAGAATCAGATGTTGGAGAATTTCATAAAATTAAGATAATCCACAAAAATCAGAATATTACTCAAAAAATACATTTAATTCTTTTAAGTTTGATAGCACACATGCAAATTATATAACATAAAAACATATGAATCAAATATAATCAACCAAATAAATTGAGTGTTGTCAATTTTCATATAAATCACTTAGAATTAACCCAATAATTTGAGTGTTTATCAATGTTCATTTAAAACTATGTAGCGGTTAGAATCCTCAATTGGCATTTTCATTTCTGATAGATCAATTGTAAGAAATGATTTCATTCTACTAATGGGTACCTCCCACTTACCTCTTGGGTCTCAAAGATTTTTTTATCTTGAATTATATGAATTATGTTATTTTGTCATGTGTCTCTAGTAAGTTCTTTAGTGGTGATCCAAAACTCAGAAACTGCATGACTTACTAGTCATATGTGGTTTAATTATTCTCTGATCTTGCCACCGCCTGTGATGGCGCACACCAATCGAAGATCGTCGACGATTTCGTCCGCATCGCCGCCGCCGTCGACGAAGATTGGGTGACATCGCTCGAAGTATCACATTTTGTTCTCTCCGTTCGTTCTCGTCTTTGTGTTTTTCTTGACTCGTTTTTGTGTTCTTGTCGCGTTTGCGACGCACCCCTACGTCCTTCGTCGTCACGGGGAGGGATCCTTAGCCATTTTGTTTCTTTTCTTTTTTAAGTTTGTTTTTATTTTCCCCTTCTCATTTTGTAATGAGGGGGGTCCAATTTATAAGGGCGCCCCTTAATGGACCCCTTTTGTTTCCCTTGGTTGACCCAATTTGGGGGGCTCATTTTCCTTTCCCCTTCAGAAGGGAAGAGGGGGCGCCCTAAAGAATTAGACCAGGAAATTTCTAAGTTGAAGCGTTGTTGTTGGAACTCTTGGTCTCCCCTCAAATTTCAGGAGGAAGGAAGGATCGTGCGAAGGAAGAACGAGGAGAAGATTGCGAGGAAGGAAGGATCTCTGGGCCACCGTTCGTCACCGGAGATAATTTTTCTCCGTCCACGATTTGACGCCGGTGGGTTGTTCTAATCCGTCAAATTAACACCAACAGAAAGAACGATCCCGGCCATCGTTGACCAGGTGAGATCACCACTTGAGTGCCTCTCCAATGGCACTCCAGGCGGTCGTCAAGACGGTACCAGGAGGCAACGGGAGTTGCTTCATCGCGGGGAAAACAGCTTGCGATCTGCACGGGATCAGAATTGACCGACGGTACCCGTTCGATTGGTGAATTCACGCCACGAATAATCGCCCCCCCTGATGCCAACAGATTTTGAAAGGGGGCCTCGCTGTACTGCACCCTGTCCTTTACCGTTCGACGCTGCAGCCATTCGGCCCACTACTCCAGTGTGGTTCTAGCATTTGGATTCGGTGTTGCCATTCTGAGCACGACAATCGGTACCTGGCTACCTGGATGCGACTATCGAGCCACCTCGGTCTGCTCTGCGTGATATCGCCAGTCGAGCCGCCATTGCTCTCTAGCGCCCTTCGCCCCACTCGCTTCGACCGCCATTGACTGTCATCGAATTCTGCACCACGAGCCCACCGACGAGGTATGCCGTCCTCTCCCGACGCCTGTTTACTTACTCCTCGCAGTATAATTTCGATTTGGCTCCACCGCGCTCGGGCTAGGTAGGTGAGAGAGGTATTGAGAGAAAACTACGAATGACTTTGAGTGTCTTACCTGTATGGACAAGATCGTCCATTAGTGCAAGCCCAACGGACAACCTCCGTTTAGTTGTAGACGCCTACGTCGCTCCGACGAGGTTCAAGAGGCCACCGCCGCCGTCACCTGACGACCCTGTCCAAGCTTGGAGCTCAGCACCTCCCTTGAGTCGGGGCCCGCACGTACGGCACGTAGGGCATTCACTCATCTTCGCATCGTAGTTATATCGACCCGTTAAGGTTACCCGTCGGACGACAACACCGTCGACGTTTGATACCACCATCCCTTATCGGTACTGAGCCATCATACTCGTGCCGACCGGACGATGTCCCCGACGACGTCCGACATCAGTTTGACCTCTAGAAATAAAAACAATGGATATAGCCGTTGTAAGATCACAATTAATTTTGAATGTTGAAGCTATTAAAGTTTCTGTCATCAACATTTTTCTTAACATTATTTTTGCATTACCTTTTCTTGCCATTAAAATAGACTTTACGCCATAATGTTTATAATATTCCTAGCTTTTTTTGGATCTTTATAAACTTATCAACCATCTTTCCAGAAATCCAAGGCAAACAGATAGTATTTATATTTGTTTATCATAAAACATGCATAACTTTGGATATTCAGAATGTAAAAAGTAAAATGTCATAATATCATATGAATCCTCCAAGTTAAATGACTATAAAATTCACAGCCTCGAGAAGGTTTGAAGACAGAAAGGACAAGTAAAAACAGTTTCTTTTATCTGTTGAAAGAGTGCCTCTTGAAATTAACACTTTGACTAATACCTATGATCGGGTTCACAATTCGTCAAACAATTATGCATGGATGGTTCCAGAATGAGGTCTTGATTTCCGATAGATAACTAGATCTCATGAAGGCCCATAATCTTGAGACGTTTGAGCTCTGTGATAGGGATTATAATTTGACTGACAATGTAATAATTTGTTGTTTATTTAGAGGCGTGATGCATTTCAGTTGAAGTGACTCACTATGTATTTTTTTGAATTTTTGAAGTGTACTATGCCATCTCAACCCTAATTCAATCAAATTTACATCTTACTATACCTGGTTAGTCTTAAAAAATATGAATATAAAAATAACTGACTTTCTATGGTTTGAATTATGCAATGCCCCTATGCATCGGATGACTGTGGTGGTGTGCAAGATTCTTATATTGTGAATAGGTCAATGAGAGGAAACATTTGGCTTCCATGTATTTTTTATTACCATGTTTGTCTTCAGCTTTGGATCTGAATAGGGTTACCAAGATTGTATTGAAGTTACTTAAATATGAATCAATGCTATAATGGGATTTCCCAGCTCAAGAAAAATGAATGCATGCAGGGAATTCCTTTCATAATAGACAAACTTTGCACAAAGCCAATGCTTGAATGCATCTTGATTCCTCTATAAATGATGGTCTCTGATTTTTCCAATCTTAGACTCAACACACTAATGGCCTCTTATATCTTGATAAAAAAAAGATTGGTCAAGTTTTTTCTTTTTTTCCTATTGTTATTACAAATTCTGGGTAAGTTGATATGAGCAAGACTATACTCAAGTTATGTTGTCCAAGGATTGAATTCCCTAGTGGCCTTTGTAAATTCCATAATGGTGAGTCTGATTATTTTCATATGCATAAAAGTCTAGGCGCAATCCTGGTCACGCAGCCAAGCGAGTCTGAGTTTTGGAATCTGCATACACCCTTTTGCCTTACCTAATTATATGAAAAATGTACACAATAATTTATTGAAATTTATTGTCTTTTTTTGTTGAAACTTCAATCATAAATCTGAGTCAGATCACTGAGATGTTATTTTATGTAATACAAGTCAGTGATCTCCCATCCTCATGATTAGACAAATGAATGCATTTTCTTTATCCCCCCAATGATTAATCTAAAAAAACAACCTACTTGACCTTGGATAATCATGATCGCAGTCTCAATTGCCTAGTTTTGAGGCTCATCTGGTATTAGATATAAATTATTCTAGTCTTGGTCCCTGTCCCTCCCAAAAATCCCATACTCAAATTCAAACTTAATAATTCAAAACCAACGAAGAAACTAATATCGATTGCTGATCTTTAACCCATTTGCTTGAGTGACATACCTTACAAAATAAACGTTTTTTGTTAACACAAAAGTTTTTATGAAGATTTTTCTGAAAAATTCTGCACATCTGTGAGAATAAACTGAAGAGAAATAACCTTCATCACCTATAACAGCATCTTGCCACTTTTTGACTGCTATACTTCCCATGTATACAAGATGGTTGGAACATACTGAGGTAGTTGACATCGAAAAAAAGAAGCTCTACTTGTTGCAAGGACTCCATGGTAGCTTTTTCCACTCCCACAAAGTTATTTACAGGTATACAAAATGATTTATGTAACTGGCACGTACATTATATTGAGATATTTGTAGATAGAATTTTATAACTGTATCTATGAAATTTGAATTCATGAGATAAATAAAATTGATGGTGTTTAGTTCATACTTTAGATGCATTGATATGCCAACGAAGCGGGCCAAGTGATTTCCATGCTACCACTTGTCCATCGCCAGATAAATATCAATATTTTTCATGAAAATAAGTTTATTTATTCAGACTTGATTTGTTAAAGCAAGGGGACTATTAATCAGTTTACATAGGTATTCCAGTGTATGGACCAAGGAAATGACACAATTCCTATTATCCTCAGTAAGTCATCCACTAAAACCCGAGCATGAGGAATATAATTGAGTTAAATGGAACAAATTCAGAATTAAAATAATGATAAAAATGATAACAAAAATCATTGGACCATGTGTAATTATGACAAATTAATAAGAAATTTCATATTTGAATTTGCATGCTACTTTTGCTTAGGATGTCATCATGCATATGTTACATAATTCTAGTATCTATACTGGTATTCAATTCATATAACATCTTGGATTTTTTTAGAATGAAATTTGATGATTAGTATCAGGCACACCTAACATACCAAGTAATGTCCTTTGACTTTCCACAAGTCAAGTTTGCCGTCTTAAGAAGGTGGTATATTGTCTGAAACAATTCCCTGTGTTCCTTACTTCTTCGTTCCTTCTAATTCATTCGATTCGACGCTGGTTCCAAAAGCCAAGTTTTTCAGAATTTTACTATTTTTTATCAACATATCAGATTATATGCATAAAACTGCATCCCATGAAGAACCATACTCCAATATTGCCTCCTGGATAGGTTTATTTGAGTAAAAAAGAACATTATTAAAAAAATTTACACCAACTTCATCAAAATTATACTCATATTTCAACCTCGTCAATTATGAGCATTTTATCAACATACCTCGCATGGGAATGTGGTCATCCTGATTGAGCACATAAAACTGCATTCATGAAGAACCATAGTCCAATATTGCCTCCTAGGTAGGTTTATTTGAATAAAAAAATAACATAGTTAAAAAAAATGATACCAACTTTGTCAAAATTATACTCCTACTTCAACCTCATCAATTTTGAGCATTTTAGCAACATACCTTGCATGGGAATGTGGTCATCCTGATCGAGCATATAAAACTGCATCCCGCGAAGAACCATAGTCCAATATTGGCTATTACTTAGGTATATTTGCATAAAAAAACAAAATTATTGAAGAAAACACCAACTCCCTCAAAATTACACTTAAACTTCAACCGCGTGGATGCCGATAATCAGACGAATATCCACTGAAAAATGCTCGTCATTGACGGGCAAAAAGACAAATTGTCCTCTTAAAAGGGGCTAAAGTGAAAAAATACGTGGAAAAGATCCCGAAGAATCTCTCGTTAATATTCCGCTCAACGCCCGCCTCAGAATATAATTCTCTTTTCTTCTCCGTTCAATTTCTTTCTCTCTCTATCTCCTCCTCTCCGCCTCTATTTCTCTACCACACGCGACCGGAGTTCTACACGCAAATCTCTCGTTCTTCGCTGTTCATCGCCGGATCGAAGAAGGAGAAGTAGAAGAAGACGAAGATTTCGATCCAGAAGAAGTTGCCGAAGTCGCGGAAGAAGAAGATCATGGAGGATTTTTGAAGAAGAAGACGAATCTTCGTTCTTCGCTGCAGAAGAAGAAGAATCTAGAGGAATATTGAAGAAGAAGCGGAACTCTCAGAATTCGCAAAAATCTCGTTCTTCGCCGGATCGAAGACGAAGAATTCGATCCAGAAGAAGAAGAATCTAGAGGAAAATTGAAGAAGAAGAAGAAGAGGCAAGTTTATCGCCATATCGAAGGAGAAGTATAAGAAGAGGCAGAGGAAGGAGAAGAAGTAGTGGTTGCAGAAGAAGAATCTAGAGGAATATAGAAGGAGGAGGAGGAGGATTTAGAGCAAGAATCTCGAAGAAGAAGAAGAATCTTGAAGAATTTAGGAGGAGATGGATGCTTTGAACGGTCATTTCATGGCGCTGGATCTGCATCGAGTGCCGTCGGCGGTTTCTCACCTGCCGCGGCCGTCGTCCTGCAACTCGTTCTTCGCCGCGCACTCTTCTCGCCGCAGATCGAAGCCGGTTCCTCCCTGCAAAGGAATTTCTTCCGGGCCGTCCGATCATTCGTCCTCCCTTCTCCGTCGACCGTCTGATCGATGCAATACTCTCCGCTTGGGCGGGGGATTCAACGAGGCCGCCATTTCGACCTCGTTTCCGACCTTGGAGCTTGATCTGTTCTTGCAATTGCTGCCGCCGAGAATGCGGACGTCGCTTTCTCGCCACTTGGAGCTCTGGGAATTGGTCGAGGTTGTGATGGACCTCGGCAGGAAGCCCCTCGCGCGGTTCCCTTCTGGAGATTGGATCATCTCTCATGATCCGGTCATGTCGGGAGACCTCGATCACGCCATTTCTAAGGTTGTCGATCCCTTGTTTTTGCGTAATTTCTTTATACTTCTCTTGAATCAATGACTTTGATCAATTCTTCGAACAAAATTTTGCCAATTTTTCTGATCAATTTCTTTCCATGGCGGTTTTGAACAGCTGGGAGATTTTTCTGATGATAATCGATCGGGGATCAACAACTCTCTTCATCGGATAAGTGCTATTCGGAACCGTAAGCTTCAGATCATCGGGCTTACATGCCGAGTTGGTCGAGCTGTGTCGGGAAGTGCGGAGATTATCAGGGATTTGGTCGAAGGAGGCAATTCTATTCTGGTGATTGGGCCTCCTGGTGTTGGTAAAACGACTTTGATCAGGTAATTCTTCTTGTTCCTGCTGTCAATTCATCTTCCTTTTTCTGGGGCTTAAACCTTGAATCGATTGCCCGATTTTGTTGTCATTGAATTTCTTTGAACAAAATTTTTCTTTTCGTTTTTGGACTGGAAGTTAGTCTTTTGAGCCTGATAGGATTTTACTTCATGTTGTGGTTTTGGTCGCTGAAATTTGTACTATTTTTCCTTTGTCCGATTCAGAGCTTGTGTTAATGATGCAGGGAAATAGCCAGAATGCTAGCAGATGTACACTTGAAACGTGTTGTAATTGTTGACACTTCTAACGAAATTGGAGGGGATGGAGATGTTCCTCACCCAGGCATTGGCCGCGCGAGAAGAATGCAAGTTCCCAATGTTGATATGCAGCACAATGTGAGCACTGTCTATTCTCCGGCGAAAGAGATATAGATTGATGGATAGATATTACATATATGTGTATAAAGGGAGGGGGGAGAGAGATGAGACTGATAGAGAGATTGAGAGAGAGAGGAGAGAGGTAGAGAGATGAGAAAGACAGACGTAGAGATGAGAGAGATAGAGAAGTATACAGATTTAAAGAGAGGGAGGAAGAGTTGGAAGATGCAGTGAGAGAGAGACTCATCCTTCTCTCTGCAGTTTCTTCATTCAACGGGGAAACTGAGAACTGCTTTCTGCTGCTGTTCACTCTTTAAATATTTTCCTCATGCAGGTTATGATTGAAGCAGTAGAAAACCACATGCCAGAGGTCATCATAATTGATGAAATTGGGACAGAGCTTGAGGCAATGGCTGCCAGCACAATAGCCCAAAGAGGTGTGCAGCTCGTTGGAACGGCGCATGGAGTGACCATTGAAAGTATTATGAAAAATCCATCTCTCCAGCTCCTTGTTGGTGGGATAGAGGTAAGCTGTTTCAAAAATCTAAACCACCTTGATGGATGATTCCAGATTCTCTTAGTTTCTTACACTGTTTTTCATCCCTCTAGAACTCCGTTTGTCTTGTTCGGATTACATGAAAGTGTTCTATCCGATTTTTTCGACTGTTTATGGTATTCAGTTGACTGGATTTCTTATTCACTGGAGAAAAAATTGATTCTCAGCTGTTGAATCTTACCTCAAATCAAACCGTTTCATAGATCATGTTGATAATTAACAATCTATAGGTTTCCTGAAGACTTTCCCTTTTTAATCGATACCCCTGCTGCATGGTGGCCACAATGGAAACAGCATACTGTTCTGGTGGTTCTTTAATTATATCCTGTACCCTCAGGGGTATTTTGGTGATATCAAGTCTGCCTCGATTTCCTTTAGATAGTGTTAGCCCTTCCTTAAAGAGTGCAGCCAAGCGGAAATAATGGAAGTTACAGCTTGGCTCAACTTCTCATCTCCTCCACGTCTCAGTTGAATCTTAGCTGTTGAATCATACAATCAGCTGTTGAATAGTACCCTCAACCAGATCTTCAACCACCTCGTCTTACACTATATTTTTATCTCGTCTACAGTTGGTCTCTCCCTCAAACCAGTTCTCTACCTGGTTAATCTCACGGTCGATCCTAATCTCATCTCTCATCGGTCTTTCCCTCAATGTTATTCTCTCACCTGGTGATTATTCTCCTTGTGATTGTCTCTCCCTCGCCGGATCTTCAGATGGCTTGTCTCACAATAGATCGCTTCCTTGTCTCCAATCAGTCTCACCCTCTTTAACCTTCGGTGATTCCCTCCACCAGTAATCGTCTCTCCTTCACTGTATCCCTTGGATCGATCCCTACCTCATCTCTGATTAATCACTCGACCCACTCTCAGGAAGCCCCATCCTTGATAGAAACCTACATCAATTGTATTCTTTAGTCTAATGGTTGGTTGATTCACCTGGAGCATCTACCACCTAACTTGAACTTTTTAGGACTTGTGTATTTTATAAGAGGGAGCGATCAACAAATCAATTTGAGCGGAAAACGTGTTATTGTGAGAGGAAGATTATGAATAGCTTGGCAGCAACCATGATGATGACACATCATTATTGTCATGGTTATCTATTTTCAGAGAGCTGTCATTGTTGTTATCACCGTCATCCGTCGGCTGATGACAAAATCGTCATTGTCATACAATTTTCCAGAGTCATCATAGTCATTGTTTTCAAGCTAGGAAAGAGCATTAAATCAACACATTATTGTAGTCGTCATCGATCAAAGGCACAAACTGCATCAATGAAACAGTAAGAATATTTTAAATTTATAATTTTCTTATCTAACTATTTTTCCTGAAAATTTAATCCAGAGTGTGACACTTGGGGATGAGGAGGCCAGGAGGAGGAAAGTCCAGAAGACTGTCCTCGAGAGAAAAGGACCTCCCACGTTTTCTTGTGCTGTTGAGATGGTATCCAAAACCGAATGTCGTGTTCATCATAGACTTGAGGCCACTGTTGATGCCATTCTTGCAGGTATCTCTTGTTCTGGCTGAGTCCCTAATATTTTAAACTATTTTATTCAAACGTTTTAATGAATAATTTGGTTTTAAAAAAACAAAATATCATCTGGTCTTAACAGGAAAGACTCCTCTGTTCGAAATCCGGAAGATGGATGTCAAGGAGGGTTCTGCTCAAAACATTGTCCCGATTGGGGAAGAGGATGCTCTTGAAGTTTCACCCGTCTCCGCACCAGAAGAACTTGTTGAAAAGAAGGCAGTCGATGAGAGCCTGGGAGATACTGCAGTTCAAAAGAAGTCAAGAAGCAATAGCAGTTCCAAGGGCTCGCCAGTTCGCGTTTATATTTACAAGGTAATTTTGCTCCTCAAAATTAAAAATAAAATTTAAAAGTAGACTTGTCTTTCCAATACTCAAGTATTGAGATTATTGAAAACTCTCATATACTTTTGTAATCATCAAATTAAAAAAGTATCTTTATTAATCCGTGAACTTTGATGATTACAAAAATAGATGTGTTCCAAATTGTCTGCGGACGATGTCAAAGGTTTTCATAATCATCCAAAATCTGTCATCGTCATTGCTCTCAGCTTCAGTGGCTGATGATGATTTTATCATCATCAGCATCATCCTGACTTCTGATGAATGAAGATGATGATGGCAATGATGTCATTGTCTCTCATCATCTAAGATTTCATCTTTGTCTTCCAACATGCGGATGAGAGATGATGATGATGACGATTTAGTCATTGTCATCCTGGCAAGGACAAATGACAGTGAACACTAGTTCCAAAAGGCTCAATGTTAGATGTTAAAATCTAATAAGGTCATCATTATTCCCGTAATTATTGCTCTTATTTTTAAAAACTGCTTAGAACCTTTAAAGAGTGATTGAAATTAACTTAATTTACGAATGTATTTAATAGATTTTATTTACTTTACGTTGTTGTATTTCATATGGTAGATTTTGGAAGCCGACCTTTTGCAAGTGGCCAAAGTGATGGGCCTTGAGAGTCAGATAGCCGTCACTGACGACATTGGAAATGCGAATGCTATCCTTGCACTGAGTTCTGAGATGAAGCAGAACCCATGGATAAGGAGCGTAGCAAAATTCCATCAGCTACCGGTATTCGTCATCAAGGTGAGTTGTTTTATCTCTCTATATATATTATGGGAATTATTCCAAATAATATATGGCCCAAATAAAATTGATTCGGAATTCTCTTTTTTGGTTTTTCATTATTTATTTTTATTCAGTTCCTTTCAAAAAAATTAATATTGGGAAAATTGGAAATCATTGAATCAATAGAAACTGTCAAGTTTGCTAAGGTATGAAGCATGTATCTCAATATGCCTGGATAATAAATTAATTCCCGTGTATAATCTGGTGGGGGATGAAAGTTTTGATTTCATTCTGACATCTCAGCTGAGTTGATTTTTTTATTTATAATTTCAGTCGAACACCATGGCTCAAATGGTGAAGGCGGTTCGCATGATTCTGGGAATGGAGGCGTTCGGCCCCGTTTGGGCGGACCCGCTCGATAAGGATATCGAAATTGAGGACGATGCTCCAGAAAGAAAACCTTCTCTCGAGGAGCTAGACGCCCTGGAGGTATCTATCCATCTCTATCTCCACCTCTACTTTCCAATCTCGATCTCGATCTTGATCTTGATCTCTATCTCATCATCATCGTCTTATTCTTCTTCTCAAATCTTGATCTCATGCTCCATTTCTATCGTTATTTCTCTCTCTTTCTCTCTATTGGTATGTATTAATCTTGATCTTATGCTTCAGTTCTATTATTATTCCTATTATTATTATTATTCTTTCTCTCTCTCTCTCTATACTTCTACTCTCTTTCCAATGCTTTTTTATCTTTCTACTCAGATACTTCTCTATCTCAGTCTCTCTATCCCTAATGGTTCTTTTATCTCTATCTCTGCGTATACTTCTTCTTAATCTCAATCTCATGCTTCATTTCAATTGTTATCTCTAACTTTCTTTATTCTTCTACAATTTTCTTTCTAATGGTTTTTTATCTGTCTCAATATATATCTATTTCTAATGATATTTTTATCTCTATCTCTAACTTTAATTCTTCTCAATCTCGATCTCATGCTCCATTTCTATAACTATTATTCTCTCTCTCTACTGAGACTTCTCTATTTATTATTGTATTTTTATCTCTCTCTCTACCTATGCTTCTCTATCACTATTTCTATAATCCCTCTCCACTCATGCTCCATCTCAACTTCTATTTCTACATAAACTTCTCCATCTCTCTCTATATTTTATCTCACACTACCCATGCTTCTTGATTTCTTCTCCTAGTTCTTATCTCTCTCTCTATATATATTTTATCTCACACTACCCATGCTTCTTGATTTCTTCTCCTAGTTCTTATCTCTCTCTCTATCTCTACATCAGGAGGTGCGCATGGCGATCGAGTACATGGTGATCCCGGGCGGAGAACCCGTGGAACTTCTTCCGAGATGCTCGGAGATCGTAGCCCGACAGATGGAGCTGGTTGAGAGCTACCAACTCTCAGCCCACAAGTCAGGCTCCAGGCTTCAAATTCTGCCCCACAAGTTGACCAAAAAGCCCCCCCAAGTCAAACCCAACCCTCCAAGCCCTAACCCTAACCCTAACCCTAACCCTAACCCTAGCCCGGGTCCGCAAGAGGGGTTCGTCGTCGGGGGGCACGTGGGGACCACTGTCACTCGTCTGCCGCTTCTTCCGGAATGAACCTTGGCCGTGGGTTCCATGTACATCACTTGTAAATTATTGCTCACTGGCTCAGGGGAGGCCTTGGATGGAGGGGTAAAAGATGTAAATAATTCCCATTCTTTGAGATTGTAAATCATATCCTCATTATCTTAATGACATTTGAAATATTAAGATCATGATGGGATGGATGGATTATTGTCATGCCCGTTGCCTCCTCGGCACTATTAGGATTAACCGTAATGAATTAGATTACCACGGTATTAACCCCTTTACATAAAGGAACAAACGGTACGTTTTAGAGCCTTAATCATTGACAAAAATTATCATCAAACTAGGTCTTACATGACGTTTTAGAGTGGTCTTAATCCATGAAATAAACAAGAGTATTGATATTTTCTGGGATAAGAGTACACATGTAAGGAGGATTCTGTATATGGTATTTGGTGGATTATACCCTTGGGATTGTAGATCATGTCCTCGCTATCTTAATGCCATTTGAATTATTAGGATCATGATGGGATGGATGGACTATTGTCATGCCAAATGGCTCCAGAGCCCTTTAAGTTATTAGGCCTGTAGATAATGTCCTCACTATCTTAATGGCATTTGAAATTAGGATCATGATGGGATGGATAGACTACTGTCACCCCAATGACTCATGGGGCCTTTAAGATCTAAGGATTGTGGATCACGGCATCACTATCCTAATGGCATTTGAATTATTATGATCATGATATGATGGATGGAATATTGTCAAGCCCACTGACTCATGGACACTTTAATATCTTATGATTGTAGATCATGCCCGTACTATCTTAATGGAATTTGGAATTAAGATCATGATGGGATGTATAGACTATTGTCATCCCAATAGCTCTTTGGGACCTTAAATATCTTAGGATTATAGATCAGGTCAAAACTATACTTAGGGTACTTGAGATACTAGAATCATCGTGGGATGGACTATACTTAGGGTATGATTGACACTTGCTCTCTGAGGCTTGACAGGTGAATATTGTACATAACTCCAACTATTTGAGATTACAAATGATGTAGAAATATATTTATGTTAAGATCATGCTTGTAGGATCTTAATGGGATTGTATTGTTTACATGCACATTGGCTCCTGTGGCCTTGGATGGTACAAAATGTACATAATCCCCACTCTCTAAGTCTTGATATTTGAAATATTAGTATCATATTTGCTTGAAATAATAGGATCATGATGGGTTGTGCATGCTGGATCCTGTCCCTTGGATGGTAAATATGTACACAATTCCTATGAATTAAGATTTTACATCATGTCAGTCTTTCTCAATCAACCAATCATTATGGTATTTGAAATATTGGGATCATGATGGGATGAAAAATTACCATGGAATGAAAGAAAATGCTCAATGCCTCTGGGGGGTCTTTACAGTAAATAATGCACATAGTTTACATCATGTCAGCCTTTCTCAATCAACCAGTCATTATGGTATTTGAAATATTGGGATCATGATGGGATGAAAAATTACCATGGAATGAGAGAAAATGCTCAATGCCTCTGGGGGGGTCTTGGATGGACAATAAAGAATGCACATAGTTTTTTTTATAACATTTGTGTCGTGCGAACTGTTTATGCACGTAGCTTGGGGTTTTTCAAGTTTAGTATCCAAATTGAGATCATTATCTGATGGAAAATTGTTTGACATCAGAAAAATCTCACTGGGTCGTGGGGGCTTGGATAAACGATAAAATGCATGTGTTTTCTATATTGGTTAACTAATCTTTATGGTATTTGTGTTATGTTTATAAGTTATATGTCTGTGTATGATGGTTTTTTCATGTTTGTTATTAAAATTGGGATCGTGATGGGACATACTGTCATCATCAAATCCGAAAAAAATGTTCCCTGGATCTTGTAGAATTGAATGGTAAATAAGACCCACAATTCCATTTTTAAGATTAGAAAAAAATGTTCATATAATCTCAATAAACCAATATTTATGGTATTTTGTTATGTGAATAAGGAGGTTTGGTATGAAATATGAATTTTACTGTGTAACGTGATGGGATTGACTATTATCATAAAATAAAAAATTCTCACTGGATCTTAGGGCTTTAGATGGTTGATAAAACTTGTATGAATTAACTTAATCAACCAAACAATATGGTTTTGTATTATGCGAATAAGTTAAATTTATTATGTGACAGGGCACAAAATATACCCGTGACTTCATAATAATGCATTTCCTTACGTGATACAATTTGGACATTTCTGGAAACCTTCTAAAAGATAAATATTGTTGCAACTCAAAATTTATGGAAAATTCTAAAATAACTTTGGACTTTATTTCATCCATAATATAAAAAATTTTATAAAAAATTAAATAAAACATTAATTGATATGTTGATACAGGAATAATGGAAATTTGTATAAGCTGATAGATAACACGGATCATGTTGATGAATTGGATGTATAAAATGATGAAAAATGAAATGGTATATATGCATATTATCAATTATCATTTTGATACACCAAAGTTTGGAAGCATGCCTTCTGTAATTTGCAAAATTAATGACAGTTGAGAGTTAGATTGATGCTAATGATGACAGTCAAAATGCAGATGCTATACTTGCAACGAGTTTTGAAATAAAGCAGGGCATATAGGTTAGGAGAAAAGCCTAATTTCACCAGCTACTGGGATTCATTATCAAGGCAAGCTGTTATTTCTCTTCCTGCGTTTTATTTTGTAATTTTTAAAAAAGTTTGATTTTTTACTTTTAGTATTTTATTTTATTTTACAAGAAGCCATCAGAATAACATAGAACTAGGGACATGTATGATGATGTGCTAAGAATTATATCACTAGCAAGTAAATCATATGTTCCACATTTTTTGAAATAATTTTGTATGTGCTTGATGTAAATAATTTACTGCCTTTGAAATTTATAACTTCCAAAAAAATATTTTTAAATTTTCACCATTTTTCTAAAAAAATTTGCCATTTTTCCAATTAATTATGAAATTGGAAATGTTATTCTCTTTCTTAATCACCCTATTTTGTACATTTCTTACATAATAAAGAGTTTCATGTGCTTTAATTGGACCCTCGTGCAAAGAGTTTCATTAAATATTAAATACTCCCTAACTTATGAGTTAATCAGTCTTTTCTAAGTGTTATAGTAAATATGTTAGGAATATGTATCTCAGTCTCAATGAACCTAACATTGATATCTCCTAAGTTTATCTGCAGGATGATAAATCAGTCACCTCTAGGAGGTCTACTGAATGAGTGATCAATATGTTTATCAGTCTCAATGAACCTAAGATTGATATCTCCTTTAGTGCTACAGTACTTGCTGAAGTGACGTTTCACTACAACATGTTTCATCCCAAAATGCACAAGAGGATTTTAATCAAAATTTACGGTATTGGAATCATCATAGAGAATACAGATACTATTCGGTGCGACCCCATAATCATACTAGTGTTAGTTTCCTATAACGTTTCGACACAACAAACCCCATTTCCTATGTATTAAAACTACATATTGGAAAAATAATATAATAATTTTCTTGATAAGAGGTGGGACATCCTATGAAGAATTAATAATTTACTCACATACTGTTCTGGAAAACTTAATATCCTGAAAATTCAGAATCACAGTAGTTTATCACATCCAAAATTTTAAATCACATCCAAGTTATAATTCAAATCCCATTTATTACATCATTAAACCCTTTTAATGATTTTTTATTCAAAAGGGAAAAAAATTCTTTTGCCATTCATTTGACATCTCATTTACCACAAAGTAATCCACTCATTCTCTCATCAAAACATAATTGGTTTAATTATAAAGTTTATGGATGCTAAAATGGTAATATAAATTAAAAATATCAAACCTTTAACTTCAAATTTTAGAAATATATTCCCTCATTTTTAATTTCTCAAATATAAACATATCATGGAAGTATTCCATACTATTAATAATGGTCTTCCTATCATTTATTTCTTAGGAACGATGGGTTTTGAATTATTCATCAATAAAATTGCTATCCTCTATTGATTTCCCATCCCAAAATTGATGATATGTTAGGATTATTATTAGGTGGAGAAATGTTCTTAAAATGAAGTACACAATTGTCTATTATTAAGTTTGATTAGTACCTTTTCTACAAATGACGGGATTATACAAATGACTTAATGTGGCATTGGTCCTTTCAAGTTGATTCTGCATTTTCAATTTTATATTAAATAGTTTATTTAATATGTAGATTTATAGATCCACAGTTCTACATTCTAAAGACATGCTTGGTTACAACCAGATCATCATTTAACATCTAGTGGATCTGTACCTCATATGAGAAAAGTTACACACTGAGAGACTATCTGTAAATAGTAATACATGTACTTCCCTCACCTTAGTCATCACTAGTGTTTGTCCAACCGATATCTGTCCGATATTCGGTATCGGACAACCGATATCCGATATCCAGAAAAAACTGGGACGATGTCTGATATCGGATATCGGATATCGGACGATATCCGTCCTTTAGGTGTAGACGGATATCGAAGATGGATATCAGACGGGTAAGGATGATCCGGATATCGGACGGTGTCCGATATCGGATATCGGACGATATCTGTCCTTTAGGTGTAGACGGATATCGAAGACGGATGTCAGACGGGTAAGGATGATCCGATATCGGACGGTGTCTGATATCGGATACCGGGTATCGGACGATATCCGTCCTTTAGGTGTAGACGGATATCAAAGACGGATATCGGATGGGTAAGGATGATCCGGATATCGGATACTGGATATCGGATTTCGATTTCCAGATATCGGAATCAGTATCCGGATATTGATATCTGGTATTGACAGAAAAAATAATATTAATCATCGCATTTGATGATTTATGTACATCCAATGCCATATTCTTTTGATATATTTTCAACCTCGGTCAAAATATATACAGTGAAATATTTTTATTTTCGTCCATATGGGATAACAGGATTTGGAGTTTACATTAAACTTTGAATCCTGTTATCCCATATGGAAGAAAGTAGAAATTATGCACTGTATATATGAAACAAGGTATAATATTTATTAAACGATATAGTAACATATTAATAAAAATTCAGTATATGTTAAGCCGGTTATATGTAATATATTTAAGATATTAATAACTTGTCCAATAAATAGAGCCCGAAATTTTTATTTTCTTCCATATGGGATAAAGGATTCGGATTTTGATGTTAAACTCGGAATCCTGCTGTTATCCCACATGGGAGAAAAAAAAAGTTCGAGCTCTATATATTAAATGTGTCACTTAATAAATAAAAAGCTCCTAACTACCCTCTTCCGCATGATGATTCGTCTAACTACTGCTTAATAATGATTAAATTATATAAATTTATGCAACCCTTCTAAGTTGGATATCGGAATCCGATATCCAACACCGATATCCGATATCGTCATCCTCCCCGTGAGACAGAGGTGGACGATGACATCGAGACAGATACCGATATCGGATATCGTCACTGTAGCAACCGGTATCTGATATCATTATCTGATATCCGGATATCAGAAAAAACAAATACCAAAAAATTTATTTTCAGTATCCAGTACAGCATCCGTCCCGATACCGCAATCCGATACCGGTATCGAGACGGGCGAACACTAGTCATCACACATTTTGAGATGTATTTAGTTATCAAATTACATAGAATCCAGACCTAAAGAAAGTCAGGATAATATTTATTTCACATAGCTAAGTGTTTTGATGGAGTACATAACTCCCAAAAACCAGGCATCTACAAGATGCATATACTTCCAAAAAACTAATCATGAAAGCTTCTGCATTATATTTGTTCAGATAAAGTTCCAACCCTTACCAGGAGCATTTCTCAATCATTGTTGGGACATAATGAAAACTTCTAAATGAGATAAGGGCTTGCTTCTTGTTTTTAACAATGAACCACCCTTGGATTTTGTGTAAAAGTTGTGTTTATTGTTTATTTGCTCGTTGGGCCTTGCATTGTTAAGGACATGCATAAATCCCATTATTTTGGAGTTTGAATTAATACTCATTGAAAAATCTATATGATATTATTTTTTGTAAAAAGTAATTCAAAATAACCCATGCAAGCCATATAAGAACAAGAAGATTCTTTAGCAGGATGAACTTCTCCCGGAGGCTCCGACAAAATTCAGAGGTTTGATTTGATCTCCTTTTATGGCATCTATGTAAAGACATTTTATTTTCAAAATATAGAATCCACGGGTTTGCTCGTGTTTGATCCTTAATTTCATTTGTGTTTACTCATCTAAAAACCATGTGATTAGATTCTAATACACCTTGATCTTATGCCTCAAATTTCCTCAAAAGTCAGCTTCATATGAGTTGAATTGGATTAAAATCAAATTCCCTCAACATTCTATCTCTGTTATCAAATATAGTTAGTAGTATAAAAATGAATAAAAAAATGTTCACAATGGGTCTACATAGAGGTCTGTATATGATATCATGCTTAATCTCAGTTTTCTAAGTTTTGAAAGTCGAAAGAGATCAGACTAGCCACTGGGCGTAGATACGGTTTCCTGATCAGATACCCATGGATCACAGATAGTATCTCCCTATGGCATTTTTCCCCTGAAAGCTTCCTTCTCAATGCCTGAGCATCCATCCAATTCATTATTTTCGATACGAGCCAAAGACCAAAAAAATATTGACAAGGTTATCCAGCTTATAAAGAGGTGGCTTTTTGCTCCTGTTCCTTGTGCTTTTTTTTTTCTTTGAAAATAATATCATATGAAAAGTGTGACAAAAACCAACTCAAGATGCTTAATCAATATTTGAGAACTGTTAATAATAATTACACACATTCAATTGATTTAACTATGGTTTAGTGAGACCCCACGACTTTTAAGAGATTTCATCATACCCTTTACCATTTCATTTACTCCATCCACATATTGGCCCTCTCTTTCTCCCTCCTATTCTCTCTCCTTCTCGCTTTCTCTCTCCTACTCTCTCTATCTCTATCTTCTTCTTCCCTCTTCCTCCCTCCCTCTCTCCTTTCTCTCTATCTCTTTCTTCTTCACTCTTTCTCTCTTATAATATCTCTGTTTCTCTCTGCTTTGCTCTTTCTATCTCATAATCTCTCTATCTCTATCTTCTTCTCTCTTTCTCTCTCCTAATCTCTATATCTGTATCTTCTTCCCTCTTTCTCTCTCCTACTCTCTGTATCTCTATCTTCTACTCTCTGTATCTCTATCTTCTTCTCTCTTTCTCTCTCCAACTCTTTCTCTCTGTCTCTCTCTCTTTCTCTCCTACTCTCTCTCTCTCTCTCTCTCTCTCTTATTCTCTCTTTCTCTCTCCTACTCTCTCTATTTCTCTCTCTCTCTCTCTTATTCTCTCTTTCTCTCTCCTACTCTCTGTATCTCTATCTTCTTCTCTCTTTCTCTCTCCTACTTTCTCTCTGTCTCTCCTACTTTCTCTCTGTCTCTCCTACTCTCTCTCTCTCTCTTGTTCTCTCTTTCTCCCTCCTACTCTCTCTCTCTCTCTCTCTCTCTCTCTCTCTCTCTCTCTCTCTCTCTCTCTCTCTCTCTCTTATTCTCTCTTTCTCTCTCCTACTCTCTGTATCTCTATCTTCTTCTCTCTTTCTCTCTCCTACAGTCTCTCTGTCTCTCTCTCTCTCTCTCTCTCTCTTATTCTCTCTTTCTCTCTCCTACTCTCTGTCTCTCTCTCTTCTTCTCTCTTTCTCTCTCCTTCTCTCTCTCTCTCTCTCTCTCTCTCTCTCTCTCTCTTATTCTCTCTTTCTCTCTCCTACACTCTCTCTCTCTCTCTTTTTCTCTCTCTCTCTCTCCTACAGTCTCTCTCTCTCTCTCTCTCTCTTATTCTCTCTTTCTCTCTCCTACTCTCTGTATCTCTATCTTCTTCTCTCTTTCTCTCTCCTACAGTCTCTCTGTCTCTCTCTCTTCCTCCTACTCACTCCATCTCTCTCTCGCTTATTCTCTCTTTCTCTCTCCTACTCTCTGTATCTCTATCTTCTTCTCTCTTTCTCTCTCCTACTCTCTCTGTCTCTCTCTTTCTCTCCTACTCGCTCTCTCTCCTAGTCTTTCTATCTCTCTCTTATTCTCTCTCTATTTATCTCTTATTCTCTCTCTATCCCTCTCTTTCTCTCTCCTAATCTCTCTCTCTCTCTCTCTCTTATTCTCTCTCTATTTCTTTCTCCTGCTGTCTTTCTCTCTGCTACTCTCTCTTTATCTCTATCTTCTTCTCTTTCTCTCTCTTATTCTCTGTCTCTCTTTTTTCTTCTCTATTTCTCTCTCCTACTCTTTCTATCTCTCTTCTTCTTCTTCTTCCTCTTCTTCTTCTCTCTTTCTCTCTCCTACTCTCTTTATCTCTATCCTCTTCTCTCTTTCTCTCTCCTATTCTCTTCATCTCTATCTTCTTCTCTCTATCTCTATCTTACTCTCTCTATCTCTCTCCTAATCACTCTATCTCTCACCTAATCACTCTATCTCTCTCCTACTCTCTCTATATCTCTCCTACTCTCTCTCCTCCTATCTACTAACATGACATCTCTCTTATGGAACATTTTCAGGTTCTGTCATTATCTCTATATCTCCCGACACTGCCTTATATATATACATATACATATATTTTTTTTCTGGTCATTTTCGTTATTTTAAGACAGTAAAGGCTGTAACTGCGAATTCATTTGGGATTTAAGCTGATTTAAAAAGGTCAAATAAGCTCACTTTAAGAAGATTTTTTATACCAAATTCAAGCTTGAAAGATTTCATTTTGATCGTCTTCCTCCTCAGTCCAGATGAACTGATCCTCAGCGGATTGCAGAGTGGTCAACAATGGCATCTTCGTCTCTCCGGACGATCGACATTGCAGTCAACTTTACTGGTGATCGCTCGAAAATTGAAAAAATTGAGATTTTCTTGATTCGGCGTTCTATTTTCTGTTTATAATCTTCTCTCCGCAACCTCTCTACTCTGCAGATGGCATGTTCAAAGGGGTTTACAATGGTAAAAATTACCACGCGGGGGATGTATCGAATGTGTTGAAAAGGGCTTGGGCTGCCGGCGTAGAACGTATCATCGTGAGATTGATTCTTGGCTAGTCTTGTAGCTTGATATAATCTTTATTTGGCTGGTGTATCTGCTGAAATTGGTTTACAGGTGACGGGAGGATCACTGGAAGAATCGAAAGCAGCCCTGGAAATCGCTGAAACCGACGGTTGTAGCTCGTGCCCTTCTTCTTTTTCTTCAAATTTCGTTGTTATTCTTCGTCCCTTACTCTCCCTTTAAGCGCTTAATCTAGGGTTCGACAATGACGACTTATTCATCATCGTTATCATCATCATCATCGTCGTCGTTATCATCATCGTTTGCCATATGAATGACGATATTGTCATCATCATGGTGGCTATGTACGAATGACGATGCGGAGGAACAAATTCTTCATCGTCATTGTCATCGTCTGTGGTTATGGGATGAATGATGATGTTGGTTTCAATTCTCATCATAATCATCGTCTTTGTTTAAGATATGAATGACGATATTGTCGTCAGTGTTGTTATATTAGAATTGTGATGCAGAGGAACAGACTCATCATCCTCATCGTCATCATCGCCATTCGTACTTAGCTACCATGGGGGACAATGATGATCTCGACATTGTCATCGCCATCATCATCCTTAACATCATCCACCTTCAAACAAATGACGAGTCATCATTGTCCTATCATCCTTCTCTGGGATGATGGAAAAACTTGCTGATGCTACATGTTGAAGTTTTAGTTATCATTCTGGAGAATCGAATGGACTCAATCGATTTCTGGATTTTGGGGTTTCACTTGGATTTGATCGGTTCCTTAGCTTTTTAAATTTGTCTGTATCTCTGTCTTTATGTTGTGTCAGTCAATGGCATTATATTGTGGCATGTATTGTACTATCGGGTCATTTACTCTATCAGATCCAGGATAATGGATCTTCCCATCAGCCAGTCTACAATGTACTGATACCACGTATTTAAAACAAGTTTTCCTGAAATGAAATATGGCATTGTGTATTCTGTGATTCTTCTTCTCCTATTTAGGTTCTTTCCCATTCTTTCTCATCTGTTTGCAGTTCTTCGAGTTTTCTAATCTCTTATTAATTACTTAAAAAAGTGCAGGTCGCCTCTTCTGCACAGTTGGAGTGCACCCTACTAGGTGCAAGGTAAGAGAGGAAAGCGCTATTCGGATGACCTGCATTCGGATGTGAAGCATTCGGATGACCAGGAACTTCGTTACTTACTATTTAGTTATCCCTCGTCTCTTATCTTGTCACCATTTTGTTATTAAATTTCTCGGCTTTCTCTTACTATTTATCATTATCTATACCTGACTGTTAGGAGTTTGATGAGAGTGGAGATGCGGAAAAACACTTCCAGGCAATTGCATCATTGGCCAAAGGAGGAGTAGAGAAAGGAAAGGTTGGTTCTTCTTTGAATATTCTTATACTAACTTCCAAGTTGTGGTGAAAAATGATATCTGTTGTATCTAGGCAGTTCTGTTATTTTACCCACTGGGGGTATTTTCATCATTTTCTACTCTGCTTATATTCCTCTTTAAATAGGGCAGTCCTTTGATTGGCAGTAAATATGATATCCATTGCGACCATGCTTTAAACAGGGCAGTTCTTTAAATATGATATCCATTTCCCAGCTTTTACAAGCCTGACCTTTGCCCTCAATGAACATGCTTGGATAGTATTTATTAAGAATTTCAGAAATATAGATTGTGTCCAATTACTCAATACAAGTTGATGAATGCTTCGAGAATTGGGCAGTAAAGCGAAATCTGTGAATATTTTAAGAATATAAGTCCTCTCAAGAGTGATACCAGAATGATGAAGGCTTGAGATTGTGATCTCTGAGAGAGTGTGAAAGATAAGAATACGAAGAGAGAGAGAGAGCGCCAGATCGGCCTCTTTCGACGGGGTTGATGGTGAACCAAATCGGAACTCCCTCTTCATGATGACGGAGAATCTCCAACTTCCTCTAACTGTGACTATCTGATACAGTACAGTATCGAATGGTAAAATTCTGATAGATTGGACTTACAGTTGGATCCTCGCTCCTAGCTTCTTCTCACACAAGAACTCCTCAACTTTGTCTTCGTGCTTCTCCGCAGCCACGAACCCCTGATGAGCCTCAAGCCGAATGCAGCTGCAGCTCCTCCGAATAACCCGCTCCAAGAAAAAGCCCTGTCTCCATCTCCTTGTCTTTCCCTGTCTCCATCTCCTTTATTCATACTATTGTTTATTTCCTTCCTAAGCTAACAATCAAGAAGCAGGTAGCTAGTTTGCCAGCTCAGCGCCAGCTGGCCTGCTATCTTTCCGTCCTCGTCTCTTTCTCTTTTCATATACTCTTATTGGGATCTTATCACTGTCTTGACGGACAATCCCTCACAACTCTTCTGTCTTTATTTACAGTGAGATTCTCCTGCCCAGCCTTATTTGAGTATGACACATGTGGCTTCAGGTCGCAGCATCGCCTCCTCTTAGTTTCATGATAGGTCCTTAGAGGGAACTTATCACCAACTCAGCCAGAGGGAGGAAAAGATCCAAAAGAGGTAAAATATTCCAAAATTCCCAACCATCTAATGCTCACAAGTACCCTAAAAAGCTGGTGCATGATAGAAATCTGTTGGAGTAAGGGTTCCCCAAATAGGGAGGTACGAGTATACAGACATTAGTGCAGAACGGACCTGCAGTGTAGGGAAAAGGGAGAGAGAGAGAAGGAAAGATTGAACTTGGAGCGCCCATTGCCGAGATGCAGCCAATCTCCTAAGGATTGTTAGGGGGTGGGGAGAAGAAAACAGAAGTTGTGGGTTCTTGTATCTCCTTCTCCAGCAATGCCCTTCCCGCCTCCTACCTCCCCCCGACAATGATCTTTCCGGCACTCCCCCTCGCCCTCTGACTTCCTGGCGATGGTCGGACCATCGGTATTCCTCCCCTATTCTGACCTTCTCGGATAAGAACCCTGAGTTTCTTATCATGCAAGGAATCTGACATGAAACTCTGGATGCCATGTGGAAGGTGAAACTGGAAAACATGGGGTCTCCTCTTACGTGCTTAAACATGCACACATTAGGGAACGAGGGTGTTAAAAGGAGGTCTAGGGCAAGGGGTGTAGTCCTGTGGTTAGGCTATGCATCAGCACGATCCCTCGTGGCTGTGCTCCTTCCTGCCTGTCTGGTGGACCACCCGTAGGTTAGGGTTGAGGAAAAGACAACACACACATTTTACTCACATTGTCTCCCCCATATTTATGGGATTATGATACGATCCTCTACCCCAAAGGGTATCTTAGGAATTTAGCCCACTAGGGGCATTTTAGTAATTTGATGTTTAGGGTAGATTGCTTACGTTCCTTATAAATAGGTGTAACCCTCCATTGAGGAGGGCAGTCAAGACTTATGGTAAGATCGGCCTCTTGGCTCACTATCTCGATCCTCTTCTTCTCGGTCCCATCCCCTTGACCGTCCAGCGATCCCCGACCCCCGTAGTCGTCTCACCGGATCTTCAGCCGGCTCCCCTCCAATCCGATCCCTACCCTTGCCGTTTGGTTCCCTTCTAGTCTCCAGCGATCCTCGTCCCCGCGATCGTCAACCCTTCACCGCGTCATCAGGCGGCTCGTCCTCGGTCGATCCCTGTCCCCATCTGTTCGACCTCTCTCTTCATTCCCGTTTCGACTCTCCTACCCCGGGAACGTCTATCTCGCCTCATCCTCCAACCTCCTCCCGATACGAACCTAGATCAAGGTTCGTATCAGATTACTAGTGGGCCTGACTAATAATGTGCCTAGAATGTTTAAGAAATGACTGGGTCACATAACTGTAGAGAGAAAAATAATAAAATAGAATCTCTCCAGCTTACACCCCCTTGAGCTTGTGAATAGATACTTTGGACTCCCAGCTTGCTTAGTGACCAGTTAAAGGGTAAGCTTGGTACACCCATAGTGAGTATGTCTGTCATATGGTCTAAGAATTTCATGTACTCCATCTGAATTTTCCTCTGATCAATCTTCTCCCTGATGAAATGTCCATCAATGTCCAATTTTTTTGTCCTGTCATGTTGTACATGATTACTGGCAGTATCAGTTGCTGACTTGCTGCCATAGTATAGAACTGTTGGTTTCTCTTTTTTTATTCCGAGCACTTCATATAAATTCATGACTCACAAGGCTTTGCAAATGCCCTTGTCTAGTGAGCTGAACTCAACCTCTGCACTTGACCTGGCCACTACTGGCTATTTCTTGCTTCTTCAGGTAATTAAATTACCTTCCAGAAATGAAGAAATACCCTGTAGTGGATATCCTATCCATCAAAGAGCCACCATAATCTGCACCTGCATTTATCGCTTCATCAGTACCCTAGTGCTAACTAGTTAAAATACCATGGCCTGTAGTCACGTCATGCCAATACCTTACGTGCAGTTTTTAAATGAGACTCTCTCAGACTCTGTGGCGCAGCCTTAGCACAGGAACGGTGTAGGAACACGACTTGAGTCCACAAGTCTTGCTCTACTTGAAGTAGCTAGGTCCTGAATCCACAGAACTAGCTTCTCCAACCCTTGAGTCCACAAGGGGTTGTACTTGAATCCACAAGCACACAAGCACTCTAACAAAGAGAACACTCAGAAGGGAGAAACAACAGTTTCAACAAGACATTAGATTTCAATAATGCCTCAGTCAGGGGTACATGGGGGCCTTATATAGGCCACAAGGAGTGCAGGGTCGTTCATAATGACTGTACCCATGACAAGACAAGTCAAAACATTAAGAAAACAAATCTGACAAGCTAAAACAGAACATAAGCAGGTTGTCAGGGCTGAGCAGAGATATCCTGCAGATTCTGGGGCCTGTAGAAGCTGTCAGGAGATATTTGTGTGGCTCAAGAAGATCCTGATGGGACAAAACAGAAGATTTGCAGATCTGACAAGTTAGAGCAGAGATTCTGGCAGAAGAAGAATCTGGCAGAGGATTCAGTCAGAAGATCTTGTCAGAGATACTCCTGTCAGAAGATCTTGTCAGAGAAAATCCTGTCAGAGGATTTTGAGGGGCTCTAGGTATATTTCTGCAGATTCTGTCAGTTCTAGAAGAATCTCCTTCTTGGGCCACAGCTTGCTAATGGGCCTCAGAAAATGGGCTTCTAGGCTACATCACTCTGCATGAGAAAAAGTCCAACTGCAAATGCTATGCCCGGCAATGTATGATTTAAGTAAATGAGTCTTCC